>NW_012155638.1:13588-15199 GCF_000956105.1 Propithecus coquereli | reverse complement strand
GGTCTGTTCAGGAATTCTATTTCTTCCTGGTTGAGCCTAGGGAGGCTGTGTGTTTCTAAAATGTATCCATTTACTCCACATTTTCCAGTTTGTGTGCATAAAGGTTTCTGTAATATCCATAAATTATATCTTGAATCTCCACGGCATCAGTTGTAACTTATCCTTTTTTTTTTCCTGATGGAGCTTATTAGGGATTTTTCTTTTCTGTTTTTTGTTAGTTTAGCCAAAGGCGTGTCAATTTTGTTTATTTTTTCAAAGAACCAACTTTTTATTTTATTAATCTTCCGTATAGTTTCCCTGTTGTCAATTTCATTTATTTTTGATTTGATCTTACTAATTTCCCTTCTTCTGCTGGGTTTGGGCTTGGTCTTTTCTTCTTTTTCCAGTTCTTTGCATCTATTCATTAGGTTGTCTATTTGTGATCTTTTTGACATTTGGATATAGGCATTTATGGAAATAAACTTTCCTCTCAGGAATGCTTTGGCTGTGTCCCACAGATTATGATAACTTGTGTCATCTTTGTCATTTAGTTCAAAGAATCTTTTGATTTCCATCTTTACTTCCTCATTTATGAGGGAATCGTTCAGCAGAAAGTTGTTTAATTTCCATGACTTTGTGTAGAGCTGAGAGTTTCTGCCGTGGTTGATTTCTGTTTTTATTCCACTGCGATCTGAGAAGATACATTTTATGATTTCTATTTTTTAAAATTTTTTGGGACATACTTTGTGTCCTACAATATGGTCAATCTTAGAGAATGTCGCATGAGCTGCTGAGAAGAACGTGTATTCAGAGGTTTTTGGGTAGAATACCCTGTAAATGTCAGTCAAGCCTATTTGTTCTAGAGTTCTGTTTAGGTCCATTATTTCTTTTTAATTTTCCGTTTGGAGGATCTGTCCTGTGCTGTCAGTGGGGTGTTGAAGTCTCCGACTCTTATGGTGTTGCTATCAATTTGATTAGATCAAGTAGAGTTTCCTTTATGCATCTGGGTGCCCCTAAATTGGGTACATACATATTTAGAATTGTTATATCTTCTTTTTAAACTGTACCCTTCACCATTATATAGTGACCCTCTTTGTCTTTCACTACTTTTGCTGATTTAAAAACTAAGCTATATGAGATCGAAACTGCCACACCAGCCTTCTTTTGGCTTCCATTTGCTTGAAATATTGATTTACACCCCTTTACCTTGAGTCTAAATACATCCTTGCAGGTTAGCTGCATTTCCTGGAGACAGTAGATGCTCGGCTTGTTTTTTATTTATCCATTCGGCCAGCCTATGTCTCTTGAAAGGGGAGTTCAAGCCATTCACATTTATTGAGAGAACTGATAACAGGGGTGAATTACTGTTCATTCTGTTGGGTGGCATTTTGTTGCTTGTTTTCTCTCTTGAGCCATTGTAGAATCTAGCCTTTGATCTTTAACTTTTGAGTGGTTTCACATTCGAGAGTGTTTATTGTGCTGATCCTTGTGTAATTCTGTTTTGAGTACTTCTTCGAGAGCTGGTCTTGTCTTAGTGAATTCCCTCAGTCTTTGCTTATCTGAGAATGTCTTTATTTCTCCTTCATATATGAAACTTAGTTTTTCAGGGTACAAGATTCTAGGCTGGGCATT
>NW_012155638.1:13020-13538 GCF_000956105.1 Propithecus coquereli | reverse complement strand
ACTTGGGTTGTTTCCACATCTTTGCAATTGTGAATTGTGCTGCTATAAACATTCGGGTGCAGATGTCTTTCTTATACAGTATCATTTGTTCTTTTTTGTAGATGCCCAGTAACGGGATTGCTGGATTGAATGGTACTTCTAATTGTATCTCTTTAAGGTATTTCCATATTGCTTTCCACAGAGGTTGCACTAGTTTGCAGTCCCACCAGCAGTGTATGAGTCTTCCTATCTCTCCACATCCACGCCAACGTTTATTGTTTTGGGACTTTTTGATAAAGACCAGTCTCACTGGAGATAAGTGATATATCATTGTGGATTTGATTTGCATTTCTCTGATGATTAGAGATGTTGAGCGTTTTTTCATATGTTTTTTTTGCCACTATTCTGTCTTCTTTTGAAAAGTTTCTGTTCATGTCCTTTGCCCACTTTTTGATAGGGTCGTTTGATTTTTTCTTGATGATTTTCCTGAGTTCTAAGTAGATTCTAGTTATCAATCCTTTATCGAACTTGTAACATGC
>NW_012155638.1:0-730 GCF_000956105.1 Propithecus coquereli | reverse complement strand
CTGTTCCTGGGGCCGAGGGGAACCGGTTCTTACAAGTCCCCAGGCAAGTAGCACCTGGGAGGGCTGGGCAGGTAGGGAACTCACAGTCTGAGTACCTCTCAGTCTGCTGTAGGGCCCCAAAAGGAAAGGTCCTTTTCCTTGGAGATGCCTCCATGTGATGGCTAAATTGTCTCTCTGGGCACGCATGGATAGGGAGGGGGGAGGAGAGAATGGAGTAATATGGCATCTGCCGATAGGCTCAGGTCTGAGCACAGGGAGGTGCCTCTAGGGGGCTGGGAGCCTGGCGCAGGCACCGTGTCTGCAAGAGGCCACTGCTCACTGGCGACAGCCATCTCTGAGCTGGTGTCAGCAGGTCTCTCCAGCCGCTTAGGAGCCCACCAACAGTCTGAGATGCAAGGGAAGGGGAAGTTAATCGCTCCACCTACCCTTGTCGTTGGTCTCCAAGCCTCTGGGGACCTTTCGCCTTCCAGTTCTCTGCTGCAACGTCTTCCCGTGGAGTCTCCTGTAGTTTCAGGCACCCTTCCTTCCGACCCTCACCAGATCTATGTTTCTCTGCTAGTTTATTTTTTTCTATTTCTTCTAAAATTTGTCTTTTTTGCAGAGACACTCTGACTGGTGGCTTTTCTCGTCTGCTATCTTGGCTCCTCTCTGATTTTTTTTTTTTATTTCTATTTATCTATGTCTTTCCTACATTTTTATCATTTTGTAGGTAATTTTAAATTCTTATTTA
>NW_012155637.1:5536-5997 GCF_000956105.1 Propithecus coquereli | reverse complement strand
TGATGAAAAAAACTAAAGCTTAGAGAATTAAATGCCTCAGGACTTCCACTCCTGTGAGTCCCCTTCCTCCTTTTAGTAGAGTTTCAGCCAACAAATGACTAAATTGGAAATTGGGAGATTTAGACTTTAGACCTATGTCTAGTCCTAATAAATTGAATGAGTGATCTTTGGCAAAAAAAAAGAGAGACTTTTCTATGCCTTAGTTTTCTCATCTATACTTAGAGAGATAATTTATGTTGAGCCTATCTCACATAAATGCAGAGAATCATGTATTGATACTTGATATATGAGAATGCTTTGGAAATAAATTGCCTTCCGTAAGTGTTACAGCCATCTTCTCTCTTGGTGGTAGAAAAAGCATTGTGAGTAAGGTCAACTTTGGTCTATACAATTCATAAACATACTTTTAGAATCGTATTTGGAAGACTGTACTGACATAATGATGGGTGGTAAGCTATTGC
>NW_012155637.1:3677-3986 GCF_000956105.1 Propithecus coquereli | reverse complement strand
TGCAAGTTTACTAAAGTAAATCTTCTAAGAAAAGGACACTGGGAGATAAGTTGGTCAGTGTGATTGGGCCATCTGACTTTTCTAATTGCCACTTATCAAAGTTAGGCTCCTACCCTCCCACAGATAGAAGCATTATCTTCCTTGATGATTATATATCAAAGGGATGATTCCCGGGTACTTGGGGAAAACAAAAACATCCCTGTGTTATAAAACTGTCAAGAGGCTAGGAAGAGATTTACATCTCAAAGGGCAGAGAAAGAATTTACAATTGCAAGTTTACTAAAGTAAATCTTCTAAGAAAAGGGAGCT
>NW_012155637.1:0-411 GCF_000956105.1 Propithecus coquereli | reverse complement strand
ATTACGCAACCTCTGCTGATTGTTGCCAATGGAAATCAAGTGGCTTTGAGCTATCCTCTTCCCTCAACCCTTAGCTCCTCTATCAATAGATTTTTTTTCACAGTTTTTTCCCCTGGAAGGGCTCTATTGGCATGATTTTTGTACACAATTGAGCAAACTAAAATATAATGATGTATTTCAAATAAAATCATATTCTCAGGATGACTTGTTTTATCCTTGCACACACAATCAGCATATTTGGTATAGTATCAATGCTGTATAACAAAATTGAGTACATAAAGTTGTTTGAAAAAGCAAACAGGAATATTTTTTAAACTGCCTTTCCTCTCTTTTTACTTGACAAATAATGTAATCCTTACCTAGTGGGAAATTCATAGAGTAGTTGCATTGAAAGCTGTAATTCCAAAAAAA
>NW_012155636.1:5349-5893 GCF_000956105.1 Propithecus coquereli | reverse complement strand
TAAAATTTATATGGAAAGGAAGAGGAGCTAGAATAGCTAAAATAATTTTGAAAAATAAATACAAAGTAGGAGGAATCACTTTATCTTATCTCAAGGCTTATTATATAGTTATAGTGGACTGTGTGGTATTGGCAGAGGGATAGATACATAGATCCATGGAACAGAACAGACAACCCAGAAATTAAAAATGGGTCATAGATTTAAATGTACAGCATTCAACTCACAAAACCAGATATTTCATCACTACTTCTCACAGCATTCTCATTCCATTTTCTTAACATTTCTCTTAACAGGGTCATTCACAAAGCAAACATTTTTAATTTTGATGAAAAGTTTATTAATTTGTCTTTTATTTATTGTACTTTCAGTGTCATGTCTAAGGACTCTTGACTAATCTCTAGGTTCCAAAGATTTTCTCCCATGTTTTCTTCTAAATGTTTTATAGTTTTACACTTGAATATTTATAAGCCACATACCTGATAAAGGACTCATATTTAGAATTTATAAAGAACTTTAAAAATTCAGCAGTAATGGAAGATAAGCA
>NW_012155636.1:2113-2379 GCF_000956105.1 Propithecus coquereli | reverse complement strand
TAGTTTCTCTACTCCCTTTTTTGTACTTCTCCTGCTGTAACTTCTCTTACACATATATTGGTACACTTGGTGTTGTCCCATAGGTTTCTGAGATTTCTAACCAGAATCTCAGAATCTTTTTCTTTTTTTCCTTCAATCTTTTTCTCTCTGTTCTTCAGACTGGATGATTTCTATTGGCCTATCTTCAAGTTCACTGATTTTTTTTTTTGACATTTCAGATAGCTGTTGAGCCTATCTACTAAATGTTTCATTTGATCATTGTTCAT
>NW_012155636.1:0-626 GCF_000956105.1 Propithecus coquereli | reverse complement strand
TTCTGGTGCTCTTTATTTCTTCCTGTGTGAGTTAACTCTGCTGTCATTTTCTGTCAGTGTGAAGACTTTTCTTTAGTATTTCTTATAAGGCAGGTATATTGCAATAATTTTTCTTAGTCTTTATTTATCTTGAAGTGTCTTTATTTCTCATTCATTTCTGAAGGATGCTTTTACTAGATACAGATTTCTTGGTTGACAGTTTTTTTCTTTCAATACTTTGAATACGCTATTTTATTGCTTTGTGCATTTTATTGTTTCTGATGAGAAGTCAACCATTAATTGTAGTGTTGATTGTAGTGTTGTTGTACATTGGTTGTAATGTTGCTCCCCATATGTGCTGAATCATTTTTCTCTTACTGTTTTAGAGATTTTTATGTTTGTCTTCAACTTTCACCTTTTTGACTGTTGACTATGACATGTCTAGATGTGGATGTCTGTGTTTACAGTACTTGGTGTTTATTGAATTTTTTTGATTGCTAGATTAATGTTATTTTTAAATCAAATTTAGGAAGTTTTCACCCATTATTTCTCCAAATAGTTTCTCTACTCCCTTTTTTGTACTTCTCCTGCTGTAACTTCTCTTACACATATATTGGTACACTTGGTGTTGTCCCATAGGTTTCTGA
>NW_012155635.1:19529-20590 GCF_000956105.1 Propithecus coquereli | reverse complement strand
TTCTCTACTGAATAACAATATTTGGATTTCAGTCTTTCAAACTTAGCTAAGAAATTCATGTATCTCTTTTCTATAGTATGTGTTGAAGGAAGTTACCTTAATGGTCATTAATAAATAATTTCGCAAATGTGCAAAAGCCTGGGCAGATGGGGAGAGCCACAGATGAGCACCGAGTGTGGGGACATGGGTATTCAGGGCGCCCTCCTGGGTTTGAGCCCGATGTTTCCACCGATTTATGCTAACGACCCACTTCTATGAAACTTTAAGTAACGAATTCCAAATCTTCCAGCTCCTGGAGTTTGGAGGTATCTTTAAATTTTTTCCGACGCACTGTTTGTCTAGCTGTGTTGTGGTTGCTGCTGCTTCTTTCCAGGTTCAGCCGCTGTCAGCTTTTTAGGCTATTGAGTTTTTTTAGTTAACCATTACATCTCCAGAAGTAAACTGAGACATAGTATATCAGGGCGTACTCTGTGAGGCAGGAGTAGGTGCCAGATTTCGGCTCTTGTCACTTCTTCCTGCTTTGCAGCTTTCCTAGTTTCATACTTCCTTTGATTTGTGAGGGATGCTTTTGATAACGCTTGTTATTTCCTGGTTGTGATTTCTTACTCTGGAGTGGTTTCTCCACGTGCAGCTTGGAATTGGTGATTGGTTTATTTCCTAAAGTTGGGAGTCTATCAACCATTGAAAGTTTAGGTTCCTCACTGGAACGGCTTGGTAGGTTATTGCTTCCGTTAGGACTAAGCCATTCAATATGGCTGCAAAGAAACCTGCCATATTTCTGAATTTGATTGCACATCTGACTCAGCCAGGGTAGGGCTGGCATAACGCCAAGGCTTGTATCCATCATTAACATGCAACCTGCAAAGATTCATAGCAGGTAAAATGTGCTCCCTACCTAGGTACCAAGCACAGTATGTAGGATTGGAGGCTACTCGTTTGGAAATAAGTTTGTAGCTTTTAACATCCTCCACTTAGGTTTGTCCCTTAGATTTCCAAATCTGGCTTGTACAAGGGCCAAATAGTCTGCCTTAGAACCCCAGTTCCAAAGTCAAACACAGGAT
>NW_012155635.1:11038-11649 GCF_000956105.1 Propithecus coquereli | reverse complement strand
AACCCAAGGCCTTAGAGCCACCTCAGTAGAATGGCCTCCCATTTAATTATTTTAATATCATTAGTATTGTAGAATGAATCTCTCATCTATGTTTTTAAGCACATGTAGGACAGTCTCTCCCTCTCACACGTACATACACATGTGTGTGCAAATACATGCCCTTAGGTTGCATATTAATGGCCACAATTCATCTTCACAGCACCCTGTGAGGTGTTCTTGTTCTTATCCTCCTTTTAAAGAATAGCAAATTGAAGCTAAGAGAGTTTAAATGAGTTGTCCGAGGCCACAGACTGCTAAGCAGTGGAGCTGGGATTTAAAACCAGGTAGAATGACTCAAATCCAGCCTCCCTTTCTGTGCTGCCACAGCTGCCTTGTCCGACTGCAAGGGCCCCTGGGTTACTGCACCCACCACGGGCAGGTGACCGAGGGACATGCGGGGTCTATTGCCACCACGGTCAACTCGATCGTGATTGATGTCATCTGTGCTTGGTACGCTCTTATGATTGTTTCAGTATCGCCCTGGCTTTGTTTTGTATTATCTCTAAGTCTTTGTGTTTATTTAATCTTTTATTTTTCATTTTCCATAATTAGGCATGCAATATATTTTAACC
>NW_012155635.1:0-691 GCF_000956105.1 Propithecus coquereli | reverse complement strand
TGTTTTCTTTTTATTTATTTCCTGTAGAGGACTTGAACATTTTTAGAATTCCATTTTGACTTATCTTTAGTGTTTTTCAGTGTACTTCCTTATATATAACTTCTTTAACTGATTGCTTATGTACACCATATGTATGTAACTTAAAATAGTCTGCTAGTGTTGGCATTTTAGCAGTTTGAGTGAAGTATAGAAGTTTTACCTCCTTTTACATCCCTTTACTCTCCTTCATTCGTAATATAATCACCTTAAATACTTTTCTCTACATACATTGAGAACTACAGTATATATTATTACAACTTTTACTTCAATTGTCAAACATACTTTAGGAAATTCAAGATAAGAAGTAAAATCTTACCCATATTTTTTTTCTTTATGCTGTCCTTCCTTCCTTCCTTCCTGATGTTCCAATATTCCTTCTTTTATAATTTCCTTCCCGTTTAATGAACTTCCTTTAGCCATTCTTTTATGGTAGGTCTGCTGGCGACATATTCTCTTGGTTTTACTTTATCTGAGAATGTTTTGATTTCCATTTATCTCCTAAAGGATAGTTTCCCTGGGAGTAAAATTCTGAGTTGATAGTGCTTTTCTCTCAGTGCTTGAAAAATGTGCCATTTTCTTCTTGCTTTCATGGTTTCTGAAGAGAAATCTGCTGTCATTTGAATTGTTTTCCCCTGCAGTTAAGTTATTCTTT
>NW_012155634.1:4801-5072 GCF_000956105.1 Propithecus coquereli | reverse complement strand
GACAAATACAAGAATAGACAGAACCAGGAACATAGTATGATAGCATAGCTAATCAAGGAAGGCACTATTTTTAAGCTTGGAATGCGTTATTTTTTTCTCTGTGTTTATTGGATAATGCAGAAATTCACAACTCTTCAAACTGAGGAAAATGTGCTATGAATTTGCACAATTCTATTCTGTTTTGTGTCCTGCCACTTTCTCCATCGTCGCAATATCATAAGATATACCTGGCTGAGCAAAACTGGTTGAACTTTCTTTTTGCTACGTTATC
>NW_012155634.1:2485-3071 GCF_000956105.1 Propithecus coquereli | reverse complement strand
CTGACAAGAGAATTCTGAATATCTTTGGGCAAGGTCCAATCATCATTATTCAAGTGCCCCAGGTGATTCTCACATGCTTTATGACTAAGAATCTATAGGGCAAGTACCTCTTGCTATCTGCTTTATGCAAAAAATAAGTTGGTAAGTATGGCAACAATAGTTCTATTAGCTAACACCTATTTTCACAGTAATCAAAGCAAAAATTGCACTGAACGAAGTTACACAGACAAGGGCATCTTTATTCAAGGCTATTGCAATAGGGGAGAGAGACAAAAATGCAGTCTAAACTGAACTCCACTGAAACAAAAAGCAGGACAGTTTTTAAACGCTGAAGTGGGAAGATCTTAGGCTTTACTAACAGAAAAGTATATTTTCTCTTATTTTCATGACGGGGTGGTTTTACTTTTCCATAGATACTGGGGCATAAGAGTGGTATCTCCTTCAGGATTTATAGTTCAAAGTTGGAAGAGATGGTTCCACTAACTAGTAGGTCCTTGAGAATGACACTACTGGGTTGTAAAACTGTCAAGAAGCTTTTTAAAAAGATTTGCATCTCAAAGAGACATAAGAATTTACAAGTTTTTTT
>NW_012155634.1:0-1145 GCF_000956105.1 Propithecus coquereli | reverse complement strand
ACCCAGATGGATAAGGAAAGTAAGTTCCCTTCTTACATTCCATTTCTTTATCTCCCTAGGGAACAACCAGAGGTGATAAGCTAGTCCTTACCAGGGGGGATAAGGAAAGTAAGTTCCCCTTTTGCATTTCATTCCTTACCTCCCTAGGAGTCTGAGGCTAATACACCCCTAGAGGGGAGAGGGGTGGGTATTATAGGAAGTTTGCATGGAAGTTTGGGGAAGGTGAATTCTTTAAGCCTAACATCTACAAAAATTTGCACATAATTCAATAATATTCACATATTCATTGAAGCCCATTCATGTTCTCTAGGGCCATAAACCCCATCATTTATTATGTATCAAATGAAAAGGAAATTGTTGGGGCTCAGAAAACAATACCTCAAAATATGGCACTTTGTACATGCTCAATTGAAAAAGAAGCCTCAAGGTCTTTCTGACCTCCTGCCTCCACCACCATCTCTCCTAAACTATAGGATGAAGTTGTTCTCTGAACTTCCCTTACCCACCTAAAGTCTGAACCTACCAAAACAAACAAACAAACAAACAAAAACAACCAATTACCTCCAGTACCTTCCCTGACTTTTCATTAACTGAACTCATATTGCAGGAAGGAAGACTAAAGTTAAAGTCTGTCAACAAACCTAAACAAACTTTTGTCACAAAGAATTGTCTGCTCTGGGGACCCAATACACATTATCCTAGACCATTATAAGTTCTTCAAGCCCACTGAATTCTCCCTAGTAATTATTTATTGCCCTTCAACAGAATTCTCTTTCTCCTTCTCTCCCATAATCTGTTTTGCTAGAATCTAAGCTCCCATTCTTTCTATAGCTTCAAGATGGTATATAAACTTTTGTACCCCATTGGGGGGTTGGGCCTTCACTCTGGAGGTTCCTGTGTGTAAACGTTAAATAAATTTGTATGCCTTTCCTCCAATTAATCTGCATTTTGCTAGTGGATTTTGCAAATGGCTCCCTTGGCCCCTACAAAATCTATTTCAGAGTCACTTAGGAACATCAATTTTAAACAAAGAAGATTTATGGTTATGAATGATCCAAACAGTAGCTTTAAATAATTAACCAAATGACTATATTATTTTTACCTTATCTCATGTAGGTACATATTAACTTCTTGCTATACTAATG
>NW_012155633.1:8424-8764 GCF_000956105.1 Propithecus coquereli | reverse complement strand
GGTATCTCCATATTGCTTTCCACAGAGGTTGCACTAGTTTGCAATCCCACCAACAGTGCATGAGTGTTCCTGTCTCTCCGCATCCACGCCAAAATTTATTGTTTTGGCACTTTTTGATAAAGGCCAGTGTACTCACTTTGTTGACAGGACTTACATGCTGTCTCGTGAGTGAGTGCTGCTACTCTGCTCCTCACTTCATGTACCTTCGCTCTTGTTTCATTTTTTTGCAGGTCCTCCGCCGTCGTTGCTATTGTCCTGCAAGGGACACCCACAGGCCTTGTGTTTGATAAGTAACAGTAGAGCCTTCTTCTGCATTTTCCATTCTGTGGTTTCAAGTTTT
>NW_012155633.1:5699-5969 GCF_000956105.1 Propithecus coquereli | reverse complement strand
TATCTCATGACTTTAAAAAATAAAATATTTATTGCTGCATGTCATTTTTGAGGATGGACCTGAGGAATGATATGAAAATCAGTCACTATAATCAGGATAGATTCGATTTAAATCAAAAATATTAAAGCAGAATTTAAGGTCCAATAGTTCTTCTCAAAACATTTTTATTGTTTTATGCAACCAGCTAGGTTATGGATTCTGAACATTATCCTTATAATTATTTAAGCAAGTTATTGTAACAAAATATAATTATTTTAACAAAATATCCCC
>NW_012155633.1:0-727 GCF_000956105.1 Propithecus coquereli | reverse complement strand
TTGCCCAGGGCTGGCATGACTGGACAGTGAAGCAAAGGGATTGCAATAATTTACTTTTACAATAGTTTATATAATTTTGGTTGGCTTTTGTTTGTTTATTTTTCCAAGTGTGATAGTTTTTGTGGTAGTTTTTTTTCCTCTATTTCAAGAGAATCAACTATTGCATTCCTGTTTTGCTCTTCCCCCTCCACCCTTCTCCCCCACTACCAATTAAACTTTAGAAGGGAGGATTTAGGTGCATGTACAGGGAGCTACTTTCATGCTTTTTCTGGTCATTTTTCAGGGACAGGCCACAGTCTGTAAAAAGTCTGTTTTTGCGGAGCGGTTAGCTCAGAGACAGTGTGATGCATTGAGGAGGCTGGGCTTGGGGACCACCCTATCCTGAATCACCATGGGTTACCTTTGCTATAAAATTGGAGAATACCTCCCTAAAGGCTAACCTACTACCTAGAATATTGTGTTATGGAGACTAAATTAGGATGTTATTGAATTGCTGATTGGAATGCTTCTGTCTCAACCTGTGACCAACTAGCCATTTATCTTGGATAAGATTCTTTATTTCTCTGGGCCTTAGTGTTCTTATCTGTCAGTTGGTGGAATAGACTGTTATCTCTAAGATTTTTTTGATATACTGTGAGCTTTTTAGATAAGGACCATTTTTTATTCATCTTTGTATCCTACCACTACTATTTGGACAAAGTATTTGTTGAAGAAATGATGGAATTTG
>NW_012155632.1:5443-6068 GCF_000956105.1 Propithecus coquereli | reverse complement strand
AATGTACCCAGAATTTTTCCTGCAGTATTTGTTACAACTGCATATGGATAAAGATTATCTTAATGAGCTTAATTAAAAAAAATAAGAGAAGATGCTTTTAATAAACTGTCCTCCAAGCATCATTCACAATGCTTAGGGATACAGTTTCCACTTACTGACAGAGAAAGAATATGTAGCCCCATCTGAACTGAATACGTAAAAATAATTTATGAAGTATATTCTCTCTATATATGTATTTCATATGCGTGTGTTTGTATGAGCACATGCTTGTGCGCACACCGTATATATACCCATATATGTATGTATATAGGAATATTTTTTAGCCTAAACAAAGAAACGACAATCTTCAGATGCCAGAAAGCAAAAGAAAGTTCCAGTCCAAAAGGTACTGGCGGCCTCGTCCTGAAACTGTTCCCCAGGGCGCTGGGACTACTCAGGTTCAGTGTCTGAGGCTGGTGGGCCTGACGTCACACCACCCAGAAGGAGGACCCTGAAGCCGAGCCGCCTGTCACTAGGTGACTAACGCCTCGTGGTCTTATAAAGGGGGGTGCACGAAACTCCCCCCCCTTTGGAGAGCAATAATAAGGAAGAAAGCCCTCCCTGGGCAGCAAGTAAGCAGAGCGAC
>NW_012155632.1:2371-2828 GCF_000956105.1 Propithecus coquereli | reverse complement strand
TAGTTCGTTTTAGGTTAAAAGTCTCCCAAAAGGCTTCTATAGATCCCTTAATTAACTCTATCTACATGAGCAAATGGTTACAAAATCTTTCAAAGACAAACTTCTAAGTTCTAAGATAAAGCTATTACTTAACAGAAGAGTTAAACAGAGATATAGTGGCTCCATATTTCTGTATCTAGTTATTGTGGATGAAGACAGGTAGTCAGGAGTCAAGCAGGAACTGTCCCTTGGGCTAATTGCTTTTAGCCACAGGTCTCTGTCTCTCAGGGGGGCACTCTTTGATCAGCTCTCATCCTGTGGCTCCATGCAAACCTGCTTTGTCGTACAAAACAGGAAAAAGCTGACAGGTTTGAGACACAGCCTCACCTTGGAAAGCAGCTGTCACTGACCTCTGAGATGCTCTTGTGAGGCGAGGCAGCTTTTGATATGCAAACTAACACATTCACATATTCCTTCA
>NW_012155632.1:0-490 GCF_000956105.1 Propithecus coquereli | reverse complement strand
GGCAAGTTCTAACAGACATTTAAAGAAACAATGATACCAATTCTACCCCAAATCTGCTACATAATGGAAGAGGAAGCATTCATGCCAACCCCATTATGAGGTTAATGCTGTCTTGATGCGATTTACTCTATTAAATGCACCCTACAAAACATCAATGAGCAAAATCAAAGAGGACTTAAAAATTGAGCATATATTCCATTTTAATGAATCTGAAGTCTCAGTATTGCTAAAATTACATTTATCCCTAAATTTGTCAGTTGATTCTACACAATAACAAATCAAAAATCTCACAGGTTTGATTTGGTTGGTTGGTTGTTGTAGAGGTTGACAAACTGATTCTAAAATGTATATGAAAAAGTAAAGCAGCTAGAACAGCCAAACAATTTTGTAAAGAAGAAGATGATAGAGAACTAATACTACCTCATTTCAAGATCAGAGCTAGCTTTTAATGATATTTGTGCAAACCAATGAAGAAATTAAAAGAAATAAA
>NW_012155631.1:4773-5688 GCF_000956105.1 Propithecus coquereli | reverse complement strand
TATGTTTCTGCCTCCTTGGATTCATGATTCTTCAAATAATTCTGGATCATTCTTTATTCTGTTGCTTTGCACATGCTACCTCTGTCCAGCATGCCATTCTCTCTAGCTCAAATGTTGCTTCTCAGAATTTATTGACTCCTCCAGGCAATTATTTGTCCCATCTAAATTTCCCTGCGGTTTTCTTATATCTCTAATACTTGGCTATGCATGATAATTTAATTGAAAACATATCTGTCTTCCCCACCAGACTCTAAGTTCTCACTCCCAACCTAAGGATATCTGCAAACTCGAAAAGCACTTCTCTTAGGTCTTCTAACTCATTTTCCCAAATATTAAAATGACAAGGGCAAGGCCCTGTCATGCTCCAGGTTCATTCTATTTGAAACATTTATGGAGCACTGGCTGTGCTGAGTCCTCTGATGGATGGTGTGCAGGAATTAGAAAAAGTAAAATATATAATCCCTCTTCTCAAGTTGCTCACAATACAGTGGAGAAACAAAACTAATGCTTGTAAAACAATTCGAGGGCAAATATAACAGTATATAATTAAGGGCTTAATTGTGTGGTGAAGATTTATAGGAGATGAAAGGGAGGGAGTTGGAAGAGTGTGAAAGAAGTCAAGGATGACTCCACAGAAGAGGAGGAAAGAAACAAAATAGAAATAGCACGAGCACTGGAAGGTGTTTCCCAGCTAACCCACCTTCTCTGACTTGTTCCCCTGTGACATATGCCTCTGGAAGTTGTCCAGGATAGACGGAGACAGGGATGTGTAAGGAATTGTTCAGAGTCAGGGTATGTAGCAGGAGAGGACACGAGTATTGATATTTTGAAAATGAAAAACTAAGGCAGAAGTGTTATGGGACAAATCAGCCTTATATATCTATAATTATTTTCATCTGAAATTAGGAATAGAGT
>NW_012155631.1:2682-3023 GCF_000956105.1 Propithecus coquereli | reverse complement strand
AATTGGGAGGAGTTATGGGCTTGCAAAATTGAATAGATGTAATAAAGTAGGAAAGAGTTTTGCTCTGGGAGGCATCTTTGATGCATATGGTATTGTGAAATGCATTACAGGCCCAGCATAAATAATCTAGATATAAGTATACCTGATAGACATATTTGCAGGCGGTAATGTAAGTGGAAAGTAAGCAGAAAGACTTGATTTGATTTAAAAGGAGGAGGGAATTTGATAAAACAGAGATTACGATGGAGAGGTCAGATTGGAGAACCGGGGTTACAGAATAGGAACATATCCGCATGGGGAGATGGAGATGAGTAAAGATATGAGTGAAATACTCAACCAAA
>NW_012155631.1:0-728 GCF_000956105.1 Propithecus coquereli | reverse complement strand
TGTCAATAATGAACGCATTCTGTTACATTGGTGTCTGCTCCTTCCCTTGCTGGCTTACCTGTTGTGGTGGGTGTGAGGCGGTGTTGCATGGGGTAATATCATAGAGTCACCAAGGAAACTGAGAGAAATATTTCTGTCAATAATGAACGCATTCTGTTACATTGGTGTCTGCTCCTTCCCTTGCTGGCTTACCTGTTGTGGTGGATGTGAGGCGGTGTTGCATGGGGTATTGGAGTCAGAATGACATGAGTTTAGGATATACTTTTGACATGGTCAATCTGTGACTTTGAGCAAATTACACAATTTTCTCCATGCAAGATTTCTTTTCAATAAATTAAGTATTGTCATACCTATCTCAAGGGTATTTTAAAAATTAAATCTGATAATATAGGGTAGGAACTCAGCACAGTCCTGTTTATAGTAAATATTCAATAAATCTCAGTTTTCAGTACTGTTGTGTCAAACCACTGCTATCGTTCTTTGAATTTGAATGTATGTTTAACCTCTCTAAAACAGATTGACATATAAAATGGTTTGATGTGAAAATAATTCCTGATCTGCCTACTATAGCACTGCTACTGTGGCTGCCTGCCATAAAACCTCCTTTACTAACTTTTCTCCTTCCCTGAATTTCTTTCTTCACTCTCTCTGTCATCATCTTACTAAACTTTTTCTTAAATAAAGTACCTGCACCCAAATCTTTGACTCAGGCTCTGTTTTTAGCAGAG
>NW_012155630.1:156302-158810 GCF_000956105.1 Propithecus coquereli | reverse complement strand
AGCAATTGCTAACCGGTAGCTGCTTTTCCCCAAACAGTCATCTTAAAAGTTTATTACCTTGAACAAAAGAAAATAGCAGCTTACATGACTGAGTATTTGTTTATGGGAGGGGGATGATGTCCTGGAGCTATGTGTAAAGTGAAGCCTATTCTAAGAGATGTCCCAGTTCTGGACTAAGTGGCAAAGCGGATACATAACGTGAGCATACTGTGCTCTCACACTGTTTCCAAAACACATAGACATGTTTTAAATGAACTATTATAGTAAGATTAGGGGGACAGAAACTCGTCATTATATAACAGAGTATCCTATGTTGTTTTTAACTAAATACTTTAAAATCTTCTTACCTATAGGACATTTACAAAAACCCTTTATGAAGAGTCCTTTATCCTTTATAAAGAATTCTCAAAAACCCTAAGGGGTCAACAGAGCTTTTATTTTCAAAACCAAACATCTTTTTGAAAAAATTAACTGTTTACAGAACAGAAAGAGTGACAGAATGGCTGGAAGTCCGCAGTCCACCTGCGCAGACAGCTGCTGGACACCGCTACCCGCAGGAGTCCGCCAGGACCACAGTATTCCTGATTCCACTCAGCGTAGCCATCGCGTCCTTAGAATTCCAAAGGCATGGTATCTGTCCTTCAAGGATAAGCAGGGATTCAGAATTCTGATCTGGTTTCCAGTGTCTTTCACCAAATCCTTTCCAAAAGATTGAATCTTGGAAACCAGCAGGTTCTTCCTTTGTCTCACTTGCCATGTCCAGACCAAGCATAGTATCTTGTTGGTGTCGGCTTCTTAGCCTTTCAGCTGGCCCGTGTGCTCCTCTTCTATTGCCAGGGTCTCAGAGCAGAGCCTCAGGCCTCATCTTCACTGGGCTCCCGCCTCTGCCCCCCACCTCCAGCCTATCCGCTCACCTGCCCACAACTTCCTAAAAAATCAACTGGACTTTGTCACTCATGTGCTCACCACCTTTCTACAGCATGCTGAGTCTTCAGGATCAAGTTCAGCCTCCTCTGCCTGACATGCACGTCGCACATCCTTGGACCCCTGCCGTCTCTCCAGGCTTTGCCTTCTGTCATTCCTCCAGGAACTTGACTTGTTGGCCCTCCTGATGATGTGCAGTCCCTTGGTAAAGCACCAGGTCAGAAAACACCTGCAGGACCTGTGTTGTCCTGTGCCTAAAGGGCTGGCATCTTTCCATTCACTCTTCCAAATTCTAGCAGAGGCCATCTCCTCCATGAAGTCCTCCCACATGCACCACCCAATGAGAGTGAAATCACTTGTTGCTGTGAATTGAGTTCATGCACGCCACATTGTATTGTAGTGACGCTTCCTTCCTGGAGTTCCCTCAAAGCACAGCTATCATCTCGTCACTGTGCCCCCAGTGTCAGCAGAAAGTCTCACTAAGCAGATGCTCAGTAAATGTTCTCCTGACAGAACAGATGAGTTAATCAACTAGCCAGTGGGATTCTGATCGTCCCAACATGAGGGAGACAGGGCTTTAAAATAAACAGCTCAGGAAGAGCTGCCTGGCCCTGCACTGTTTGAGGATTCTGCCCTTTGCCTTGGAGAATGGCTCTACACAGTCAGAGAAGGACTGGGAACAAAGGCTGTCAGGTTCCTTCGCTTGCCACTCAGTGTCCATTCTTTTCCTGAGGCAGCAATCCTTAAACTTTAGGGGAAGCAGCTCTAAGTCTCTGGGCTGCAGATGACGTTCACGCCACCCTAGACTTTTCCCAGTGACCCTGGCCACTGACAGGTTCAGAGACGCCCAGAGCCAGCACACACAGATCAAGGAGACAACCCCAGGTTCGGGCTTGAGCAGAGCCGTGTGCAGGAAGAGGTCGGGTCTGACGGTGCTGAGCTCAGTCGTGGAACTACCGAAGAGGAGGCAGAATAGAAAATGGACCCTGACTCTAGGCCTGGACTTTTTTAGTTCCATGACTTAACAGATGTCTCTTTTATTTAAGCCTGTTCGGACTGGGTTTTCTGCCCCCTGCAACAGAGAGTCATAACAATTCTCTTTATGCTCAATGTGTTTACTGTAAAACAACTACCGTCACTCGACACTCACCTCCTCAATTTTGTCCTCAATTTAAGGATAGTATTGGAGCCTCCACTTGGAGTTTGGACCAGTGGTTTCGCTCCAAGGGAAAGGCTCCTGATGGCAGGGCAGTCGTCAGACACTGGGTTCTGCTGCTCTTGCAGCGGCACAGTGAACCCGTGCCAACTCGCTGTGTGTCGAGAGCCGAGTTGAGGTGCGGTGGTCACACTGTCTGGAATGTTTTCTGCAGCAGCTGGCGGTGCTGGATTAGAAACCATGCTGCAGAGATCAGAAAATGAGAGACTCTTACAAACACAGCATATGAAAATTCACAATCACAGTATACCTTTTATGCGCAGTGGAGAAAATCAGGTATAATCAATCCAGATCCAAGGGGTATTTCACAGGACTTAGGAGTACTGGGTACCTTAAGTGGGAAAGGGTAGCAAAAGAATAGTATATAA
>NW_012155630.1:144177-144567 GCF_000956105.1 Propithecus coquereli | reverse complement strand
GGTAAAAATTAGCACTCAAATTAACTTACCTTCAGAGAATACTTACTGTTATTATCTCAATTTTGATTTAAAAAGCAGGAAATAAATAATGTGCTTCCATTCTCTTGTGAAAAAACAAATTCTGTTGCAAACAGGTAAAATTTTATACCTTTTTTTTTTTTTGCCATTCTGAATCACTGAGTATCTACCATCTGTAGTTCTCTCACTGCAAACGTACCTATTTTCTCTTCCCACTCTTGGGGCACCAGGTGCTGTGTTATTCTATAAAAAGGGGCATTTTTGTCTTAAACTATTTGGTAAGTACAGTACAATGGGGAAAAAAAGAACTCATCTACATAAACAGGAGTACTCAGTCTTTAAATTAAACTATGCTAAAACATCCATAGTGAT
>NW_012155630.1:142831-144081 GCF_000956105.1 Propithecus coquereli | reverse complement strand
CTATGCTTCCCTGTGCCCCAGACCAAGGATTAGCTGTATTTTTCCCTCATTAAGGGCTCATTTAAAGCATGTAGAGCCTTTGGTTTAAAAGTTGCACGGTTTTTATCAGCCATGATCATTCTCATGTTAGAATTCTGCATAAACACTCACATATAAAAGAAAAAAGTCCAACATATTGAAGGCTGAAAAATGCAAGTTGTGTTCTTGTTTCAGAAATTAACATAGCTCCAGGCATCCTGTAGCTCACTAGTATTTTCAATTAGTGAAGGAGTAACATATATGGATCAGAGAGAAGAGAAAACAATAATCTGCCTAAGAAGTAATCTCTTCAGAGAAGGCGTACTGCATACAATTGAAGACTCAAACATCATTTTTTTGGAGACAGGTCTTGCTCTGTTGCTCCGGCTAGAATGCTGTGGCATCGTCGTAGCTCACTGCAACTTCAAACTCCTGGGCTCGAGTGATCATCTCGCCTCAGCCTTTGCAGTAGCTGAGACTCTAGGCCTGCACCGCTATGCCCAGCTAATTGTTCTATTTCTGGTAGAAATGGGGTTTTGCTCTTTCTCAGGCTGGTCTTCAACTTCTGACCTCAAACAATCCTCCAGCCTTGGCCTCCCAAGTGCCAGATTTACACGTGTGAGCCACCACACACAGCTGCAAGCATTATTTTTAAAGGACGAAAACTTGTCACACAGAGTGCCTTATATGAAAGTAAAAATATGACCACTAGTAGTGCAGCCCTTCAAACCCAATTATTTTCCGCAGTCTTTCAATTCACTTTTCAGATAGAAATAAAAGGAAAATCCAGACATTGTTAAAGCTGTGGGCACGGTCTTATAAGTTTTGGCACTGAGGCTCCGTTCAGCTTAAGATAAAGACCACCCCTTCAGAAGCAAAGTACTTCAATCACTCACGGTAAGGGAACCAAGGAGGCCCAGGTCAGGACCTGGAGCCATCAGCTTCAGTGAGGAAGGTGTCTGCAGGGGGAGCACAGAAAGGAAATGACTCCAATAAAGTAAAGAAGCCTTAAAAACTGTTTTCAAAGAGTGAAATGAATAATTTTAGGAAAGAAGAATTAGAAGAGCACAGGCATAAAGTGCAGTGTCTGGGGTGTGTGTACCCACGGACACAGGACGGGGACCAGAGAACAGTCCCTGGGCTTAACACCTGTAAGAAGCCTGACTCTGCAACTCACAGAGTCACAGATCCTGGAGTTCAGAAGGAGCTCGAGAGAGCAGTTCAACAATTTA
>NW_012155630.1:141095-142781 GCF_000956105.1 Propithecus coquereli | reverse complement strand
TCTTCCTTTCCCTCACTTCCCATGTCCAGACCAACCATGACATCTTGTTGGTGTCGGCTTCCTGACAGCCTTTCACCTGGCCCGTCCTCTCCTCTTCTACTGCCAGGGTCTCAGAGCAGAGCCTCAGGCCTCATCTTCACTGGGCTCCCTCCTCTGCCCCCCACATCCAGTCTATCCAACTCAACTGCCTAGAACTTCCTAAAACATTAACTGGACTTTGTCACTCATCTGCTCACCACCTTGTAGAGCATGCTGAGCCTTCAGGATCAAGTTCAGACTTCTCTCCCTGGCATGCAAGTCACACAGCCTTGGGCCCCTGCAGTCTAATCTCTGCCATCTCACCAGGCTTTGCTTTTCATCATGGCTCCTGAAACTTGACTTTCTGGCCCTCCTGGAGATGTGCAGTCCCTTGGTAAAGCACCAGGTCGGAAAACACTTGACAAGGCTATTCTCTATGCCTGAAGGACTGGCGTCTTTCCACTCACTCTTAAAAATTCATCCAGAGGTGATTTCCTCCATGAAGTGTTCCATGATGCACTCTCCTAATGAGAGTAAAATCCCTTCTTGCTGTGATTTTAGTTCACACATGCCACATTATATTGTAGGGACACTTCCTTCCTGGAGCTCCCTGTGAAAGCACAGCTATATCTTGTCAACATGCCACCAGTGTCAGTAGAAAGCCTGACAAAGTAGGTGCTCAGTGAATGTTCTCCTGATAGAACAGATCAGTTAATAATGTAGCCACAGGGATTCCGATAGCCCCAACATGAGGGAGGCATGTCTTTGAAATAAATTGCTCAAGAAGAGCTGCTTGGTCCTGCATTTCTGTTTGGGAATTCTGCCTTCTGCCTCGGAGAATGGCTCCATAGAGTCAGAGAAGGACTGGAAACAAACACCTTCAGATTCCTTTGATTGCCACTCAGTATCCATTCTTTTCCTGTGGCAACAATACTTAAATATTGCTCTAGGGGAAGCAACTCTAGGTCCCCGGGCTGCAGAAGAAGTTGACTCCACCCCAGACTTTTCCCAGTGACTTGGGCCGCAAGACGTTCAGAGATGCCCAGAGCCAGCACACGCAGACCATGGAGACAACCCCAGGCTCCGGTTCTAGCAGAGCCATGTGTAGGAAGACATCAGGTGTAAACATGCAGAGATCGGCTGTGGAACTACCACAGAGGAGGCAGAACGAGGAGATGAACCCTGACTCTAGGCTTGGACTTTTTTAGTGACCTAACTGATGCCGTTTTTTACGTTAGCCTGTTTGGATTGGGGTTCCCTGCCGCCTGCAACAGAGAGTCCTAAGTGATTCCAGTAGGTGAAGAAATGCTGGGTTGTTCCCAGTACATGGATACAGACTCACACACCCATGTGTACACGTAATTTAAGGTACAGATAAATACAACTGTCTTTTGTGCTCTCATATCGCTCAGGGCAGGTCAGGGGTCAAAAAAAAAATTACCCCGCTGCCCAGCTGCTGACATTTTTTGCCACAATAAGGAGCTTGGGTCAACGGATGCACCAAATAAAACAGGGGAAGAGGGGGAGGCACGAGTGGTTTAGCCTCTTCCCTGTGAATACAAATAGTCCCAAAGACTCTGGAGAAAGAAAGGATTTTAGTCACCCACAGAGCAAGAGGCTGCTCCATCTGTCCCCATGCAGCTCACTGCCGACTGGCCAGATGGTGCA
>NW_012155630.1:136326-136791 GCF_000956105.1 Propithecus coquereli | reverse complement strand
TTGTAATAAAAGAATAGTTGGCTGGCAAAAGAGATCCAGGCTTATATCTGGCTTAACTCAAGCCAATGTTAAGGATTTTCTGTATACATTATTCATAATGTCAGACCAAGAATTTAAATTATTTTGAGAGGCATTTAATTCTAATAAACCAGCTATTATAAAAATTCTCTGTTTTTCCTGTTAGAGATTTAAAAAACTGAAAAGGTATACTTCAGCCAGAAAATAAAAGTTTGGTTGAGAAAAAAAAAGAATTGTTACAGGAATCCTTCAGGCTGAAATGAAAGGTCTCTAGACAGTAACTTGAAGCCATATAAAGAAATGAACAATAGTAAAGGTAGGTACATAGGGAAATTTTTAAAAGCCAGTATTACTGCATTTTGGGCTTGTAGCTCCTCTTTTAAAATGTGAATTATTAATAAGAGACAAATGTATAAAACAATAATTATAAAGCTATGTTAATGGGCA
>NW_012155630.1:134220-136276 GCF_000956105.1 Propithecus coquereli | reverse complement strand
GAGAACCCGAATGTTGTCTAGGTTAAAATACGAGTGTTAGCCTAATTCACTTGCAGTCATATATGAAAGAACAGAGGCACTAACGTTACCAGCCCACCAAGAAAGAGGTAAGTAAAAAAGATAGAGCCAGGAATCTATTCTTTTTCTCTGAAAAGAACAGAGCTCAACCAAAAAACTAAAATGGCGTCCCCGTAGTAACCAGGCTGGGAATGGTGAAGGAAAACCCACCTGCTCATGAATATGGAAAGAAGGGTCTGTGATCCTTGTCATAAACAGGAAAACTTTTTTTATTTAGTCAAAGAAATGATGACTTATAAGCTCCTGGAATGCATGGCAATTAGAAATAGAGAAAAGCAGAAGCACCAACATCATGCTTGACTCTTCCAGGTCTAAAGGAGCTGTCTTAGACAAACACTGCAGCAAGGAGAAGGGATTACATTAATGCTAAGCACTGTAAATCAAGCCACTGATTGTAAAGATGTGCACACAGACACACACACACACACACACCCACCATCTTTCCTGGTACAACTAATAGGTTCCTCCAATAAAGGCTTCAGAATTTCTGCAGGGAATTTAAAATAAAAACCAGAACATGGGCACAGTGGCACATGCCTGTAGTCCCAGCTTCTCGGGAAGCTGAGGTGAGTGGATCATTTGAGCCCAGGAGTTTGAATCCAGCCTGGGTGACACAGTGAGACCCTGTCTCTTAACAAAACATAACCAAAACAACAACAAAAAACCCAGAGGAATTGCCTCAAGATTGAGGTGAGTAAAGGTCTAAGGCTTTCTGATGAATTGGCTCCCACCGTAATTTCTTACCAAGGAATTGAGCCAAAGCTAAACATCATTGGAATTGTTAAACTTGTGGACGCTGCTGAAGTAGTTATCGATCCAGATGCCCACCACTTCTGAATCAGAAACATATCTTGTTAAGCAGCTCAAGTCATAACTCTTGGTGGCACGGAATACATCACAACCATTTCAGATGAAACCTCAGAACAAGTGACAAGATGGGCTGCTGCACTAGAAGGTTATAGGAAAGAACAGGAATGCTTTGAGATACCTTATGATCCCATATAGTGGTCCACAGACCAAGTCCTGCATTAGGTGGTTTGGATAATGAAAGAATTCAGCATGACCAATACAGACCTCACCACACTCAACATTTCTGGAAGAATATTATGTAGTCTCAACCAAGAAGATCTTTTTCAGCAGGTCCCTTGGTGAGAAATTCTTTGGAGCCATCCGAGCTTCTTCAAAAATATGTATTGGCAAGCCAAGAACAGCACATGAATAAAATAGTTACAATTGATCAACCTGTGCAAATTATTCCAGCATCAGTGCAGTCTGCTACACCAAGTACCATTAAAGTTATAAATAGTAGTGCAAAGGCAGCTAAAGTACAAAGAGCTCTAAGGATCTCAGGAGAAGATAGAAGCTCACTTGGGAACAGAACAGGAAACAATGGCCAAATCCAACTATGGCATTTTTTGCTAGAACTTCTTATTGACAAGAATGCTTGAGACCATTTGGTCACAAAATGTGAACAGAAGAAACTCACCATGGAATTGACCAGCCAGTCACAGCAGTAGCCCTGGCTACTGCTTCTCTGCAAATGGAAAAGGATAATTGAGCCCCTTGAGGACCTTCTGGGATTCCAAGGTCTTTCTTAAACATTTAGAGCAAGTATGGCTTTTACCTTTATTACCAAATATGAATCTTATTTCTAGCCTGTACAATCTAAAGCATTTTTTTTTAATATTTCACACTCTTGTGAATTTGGAGCTTTTTACTTTAAGCATATATTTTAAAATATGTGTATGTTAAAGGATCACGACAATGTCTGAAGTGTGAAGGCAGGTTCATTGTGGGATAGTTATTAACAGTCAGTAAAGCTAAACTGGTCAGTATTAATGCCTAGGGCTAGGCTGAAAATTAAAAATGAAGTATCTCCAAGAAAGTCTGGCTTAACTATTTTTGAAAATATAACTGTTTCTCCTCTCTGCTGTTTTAGGTGTTGCTTTACATAGAACCAGAAAATGGAATTTCTCAG
>NW_012155630.1:131447-133140 GCF_000956105.1 Propithecus coquereli | reverse complement strand
ATACAGAAACAAAATGAGAAGGGAATCACATGGTACACTAGAAATCAATTAGTCACTTACAAAAGAAGGCAGTAATGGAGTAACTGAAGAACAAAATATATATAGGCATATAGAAAAAAATGGCAAAATGACATAAGTCCTTCTTTACCAATAATATCTTTAATTGTAAATGTATCAAACTAACCAATTAAAAGGCAGAGATTGGCAGAACGGATAATATCATTATCCAACTACTGTGTCGACAAGACACTCATATCCAAACACAAAAATAGGGTGAAAATAAAAGGATGGAAAAAGATATTCCATGCAATAGTAACCGAAAGAGTGCTGCTTTGACTATTCTGACATCAGACAAAACAGACTTTAAGTCAACACTTGTGTCAAGAAACAAAGATGGACATTATACATTGCTAAAATGGCTAATGAATCAAGAAAATATAGAAATAAGCACCTAAAAACAGTCTCAAATTATATGAAGCAGAAACTCATAGAATTGAAGGAAGAAATAGACTATTCTACAATAATAGTTGGAGACCTCACTGCAGATGCCCCTCAACTTTCAATGAGGTTATGTCCCAATAAACCCATCATAAGTTGAAAATATCATGAGTCAGAAGTGTGTTTTCTATTGATATTTCCAACTTATGATGGGTTTATCTGGATTTATCCCCATCATAAGTTGAAGACTATGCTCAATGCATATCACTTTTGCACCACTGTAAAGTTGAAAAATTGTTAAGTTGAACCAGTGTAAGTCAGGGACTATCTGTACTCTGCTTTCAATAATGGATAGAACAATGAGACAGATCAATGAGGAAATAGAGAACTTGAACAACACTATCAAACTAACTGACATATACAGAAGACTCCACCCAACAACAGCAAAATCACATTTTTCTCAAATGTATAGGAGCATTAGTTCACAAAATAAGTCTCAAGAAATTTAAAATTTTTTTAAATTAGAATCATACAAAAGGCCAGGTGTGGTGGCTCACACCTGTAATCCTAGCACTCTGGGAGGCTGAAGTAGGAGGATTGCTTGAGCTCAGGAGTTCGAGACCAGCCTGAGCAAGAGCGAGACCCAGTCTCTACTAAAAATACAAAAATTAGCCAGGCCTGTAGTCTCAACTACTCAGGAAGCTGAGGCAAGAGGATCATTTGAGCCCAGCAATTTGAGGTTGCAGTGCTACGATGATGCCAGTGCACTCTACCCAGGATGACAGAATGAGACTCTGTCTCAAAAAAATTAAAAAAATCATACAAATTATCTGTGTATAATGGAATAAAACTAGAGATCAATTACAGAAGGAAAACTATAAATTTCACAGATATGTAGAAATTAAAGAATATACTTTTTTTTTCCGGGTTCCTAATTTTTCTTTATTCCAGGGTATTGTGAGGGTACAAACATTATGGTTACACTTTATGTCTTTGCCTCACCCAAGTGCGAGTTAAAGACATGCCCTTTCCCCCCTACAGTGCTCCCCATGTCCTTTAGTTGTGGATTTACCCCCCATCCCCCTAATCCCTAGAGAGTATTTCTGCCACGTGATCAGTTAGTACCAATTTGATGGCGAGTACAAGTGGAGCCCATTCTTCTGATCTTGTGGTACCTCACTTTGGATAACGGGCTTAAGTTTAATCCAGGAAAGTGTAAGAGGTACTAGATCACTGTCGTTTCTTATGATTGAGT
>NW_012155630.1:129745-131397 GCF_000956105.1 Propithecus coquereli | reverse complement strand
TTTCAAATAACTTAAAATGTTCCGTTTACTTATTATCCTGAAGCTCAAATAGTAGCTTATAATGATCATAGGAGTTAGGTTTGGTATTTGCAGGTAAATTTTAAAAATGATATATCAAATATGTTATACATATCTAAAAAAAAAAACTAAGAAACTAGTTTCCATAAACTGATCGTTTACATAAAGGGTATTCCAGCTCTTCCTCTCTCATCACTCTCACCTCAGCAGGTCTTTCCTCTAATAATTTATAGGTGGCACTTATTTCATCAGGTAGTTGTTTCTTCAGAGACTCCTCGATGTCCTGTTCTTCGTAGCCCATCCTCAGTAGAATTTCTAAAAAAGAAAGGTAAAATACAGTTTATGTGTTTTGTTCGGATAAGAAATCATTCTGTTATAGGGTAAAACAGTTTTCTTTATTGGACCTAAAAGATCACACATTTTCTAACACAAATGAGCACTTGTTTCTGAGTTACTGGGTGCTACTGTAGCAAACTACATTTAGTTAAGTTGTTTCTACATATGACAGAATAGATAAGCTGATTCATTATAAACTTGGGCTTAACATTTTTCACATTTTAGGCAGACACATGAATCCAAACAGACATATGTTACTCGTACAAGCACAGGCACACATAAGCACGTAGGCACACAGTAATTACCAATGCGTTTCTCATTGTGGGTGTCGATTTTCTTTTCGACGTACGGTGCCAGTGTCTCCGTGTGTCCCACGTTTACCCACTTATTGTGCATAATTTTCTGAAAAAAGGTGAACTGTTCATTAGCAGCATAAAATAAAATATTCTGATGATCGCAATATTTAGGAAACTTTATTTTCAACATTTCACTGACTGTAGGTCAAAGGTAAACCTAAATTTTTTTTTAATATCTCAACTCCTGCTTAAAATGTCCCAGGCAGATACTCAGTATGCCACACAAACCAAGCTAAGGTCTAAAAACACTCTAACAATTCTCCAAAGTTGTTACTTATTTCCACTTATGTGATTACCTGGAGAGAGCTTCTTCCAAGTGGATTTACCACAAGTAAACCCTTCAGTAATTTCTTGCACTCTCTGGAGACACACGAGGGGATGCGGTATTTTCCCCCTTTTAATTTTCTTATTACTGCCTGTGGGCAGGGAGAGAGGAAAGAAAACGAGTGAGTCAACTTTTAGGTTAAAAAACAACAGAAAACCCACCAAAACCCCTAAACTGATAGAACATTAAAAATATAAACCCACATAATTTTATAAAACTCCTTCTAGTTTTGTATACTACATGGATGCAACTGCTTCCTGTACCTTAGGATTGTCCCCATCAAAAGGCAGGGTTCCGGAAACAAATACATAAAGTACCGCCCCTAGACTCCACACATCCGTGGTGGGGCCGTGGTACTTTTTCCTCTTCAAGATCTCCAGGGCTGTGTAGACAGTGGTCCCACAAACGGCCTGCAGTGGAGTGCCCAACGTAAACTGGGTACTTAGGCCGAAATCAGTTATTTTGATATTATGTTTGCTGTCTAGGAAGAGATTCTCCGGCTAGAGGGAAAACATCAAAACAGAAATAAAATTTAACCAAAATATAATTAGAACTATGCAAGATTAGGCATTTCATAAAGAACCTTTCTGGAATGATATAAAGGTAATATCTCCTAA
>NW_012155630.1:128871-129695 GCF_000956105.1 Propithecus coquereli | reverse complement strand
CTTAGAAGTGGCAAATGTAACTCAATATTTTTATTATAAATTATTAATTTTTTGACATACTAATTTTAAAGGCATATATTTCTTTAGAAATTTTATTCATGTTTCATCACAAGTCCTACACAGGAATTAGAAAAACGGATTTTTTTTTCTGACTTCTACAGTAGGCCTATCACCTTGATGCAGAAAACAGTAAATGCAGCAAATATCCGCTGAATTTTAAGTCTGTGCAATCAAACTCCTACAAAAATTCTAATTACAACCGACAGCCCCAACATCACGATGAGCTGCATATTCTACAAGTTCATCAGGTTGGTTGTTAGGAAAGTTTGAACAATGTTTTTCCCCAGAAAAGTGTGCAAAATGATGATTATATTTCACAGTCTAGCACACAACAATCTATATAAGCAAAACAGTACCTGTATTACATTTAAATCTTAAATAGCAATGTTTTTCTTAAAATTCAAGGTGCATGAAGTTGAATTCCTATTAATCTTCTTAATTGTTTTGTATCAAGAAGTGATTATCTTTCTTAAAATTCTAATTCACTAAACGTTCCTATAGGACAGGCACTCTGGATTTGGTAGCTAGAGCATCTAGCCCATATCAGACCATTTTGGTACAAAATGTTTTGGCTGCCGATTGAAAGCACACTCGGTGATTGGGCAAAAGCAGACTTAAAAATACAGTCCAGATGACACATGTGTTAACTGTCATCAGTCCTCCTCTGCTCGATCTCCGTGGCTCGGTGCAGCACAAGTAGGTACGCGGATAAAATAATAAAGCCCTTGACAAGTTTAAAATTTTGCCAGTGATACCCAATACTT
>NW_012155630.1:115584-116771 GCF_000956105.1 Propithecus coquereli | reverse complement strand
CGGAACACGAACCCACCGAGGGCGGGCGCGGAGAGGGGCGAGCAAGTCAGTGACAATCCTGTAAGGAGAGAGCAGGGGCGAGGACCCAGCTAAGACATGGAGCGCAGAGAGCGTTTAGAGAAACAGGCTGTGACCGCGAAGAGAGAAAAGGGCGTATCTGGAAGGGGACCTAGGGTGGAGCGGACTTTGGAAAAAGGTGGTGCGGGACTGAGCGTGCATGACGCTGCCGTGAGAGACCGGCAGAGAGCGCGAGGGACGGAGCGCAGAGGAGAGAGCATCGGACAGCGCAGGCGCGGAGGGAGCGGCCGGCACAGAGGGGCAGCGGTGGCGCCCCCTCTCCTGCCACACGCGGCGGGGAAGGATGCGCGCAGTGCAGGTGTTGGTGCATTTGAGGTTCTGCCGAAGACTGAGCGAGCTTCTGCCCGGTGTTTCCATTTTCTCTGTGAGACAGGAAACCTCATCCTATGCCGGGGCGGAGGCTGTGAGAGTCTCGAAGAGGCGCTGCTGTTAACAGGAGAGAGTGCTACCTGGAAAAGTCGAAAAGACTGCCAGGTGGCCCTGAGGACACTGTCCAGGCATGACCACACACTTCCAGAGGAAGGACCGCGCGCATCTCTTTGGCTGCGTGCTGACTGTCCCCCAGAGATCAGCCACCAGCACCTTAACTGGAATGTAAAATACTTCTCATAAACTTCACTTTTGTTTGTTTGTAATGCTCTACTAGAACTTGACTGAAAGGATCCAATTATTACGAGATTGATTTTTGTTTCATTACGTTTAATAACAAAATCGAATCTACACCTCACCTGTGTGATGAGAGAACTGAACACACACACAGAGCACACACTGAGGACACTTCCACGCACCTTCAGATCCCTGTGCACCACCGACCTCCTGTGGCAGTAATCCACCGCCGAGACCACCTGAATGAGGACAGACGGAAGGGTCAGCTCTCACAGCGCACATGCGGAATTAAGATGAACATAACTTCGTTACCATTCACACATGCAAAGTACTCGGTGAGCACCTCCATGTGTGGATTTCTAAAAGCAATTTTCTTATGCTTCGAACTTTTCAATCTGGAGAAATTCAGGGGTGAGGGCAAGAAGAGGTAGGTGAGGACGTCGCTCCTGTTCTCTCCAGTTTTAACTGCAAGTTTCTTCTTGGACTCTTCCTGCTGACATTCC
>NW_012155630.1:113639-115534 GCF_000956105.1 Propithecus coquereli | reverse complement strand
AAGATAAAGACCACCCCTTCAGAAGCAAAGTACTTCAATCACTCACGGTAAGGGAACCAAGGAGGCCCAGGTCAGGACCTGGAGCCATCAGCTTCAGTGAGGAAGGTGTCTGCAGGGGGAGCACAGAAAGGAAATGACTCCAATAAAGTAAAGAAGCCTTAAAAACTGTTTTCAAAGAGTGAAATGAATAATTTTAGGAAAGAAGAATTAGAAGAGCACAGGCATAAAGTGCAGTGTCTGGGGTGTGTGTACCCACGGACACAGGACGGGGACCAGAGAACAGTCCCTGGGCTTAACACCTGTAAGAAGCCTGACTCTGCAACTCACAGAGTCACAGATCCTGGAGTTCAGAAGGAGCTCGAGAGAGCAGTTCAACAATTTAAACACTTTTGTAGAAACAAGAAAGATCGTGAAACAATAGTTTTCTAGTCCTGCAGACTGAAATTTGTGACATTAGAAAGTTCTAATTAAGTCTTCTACCAATATCTTCTAAGTCACTTTCAAACTAGAAGACATGATTGAGAATAGAACTATAATAAGAAAATCTACCAGAGAATAAACTATTCGTAAGAAATAGCTACACAATCACTCTCTGCAAACTGTCTAGCCCAGTTGTGATACTCAATAAAGTTCTTAATAGTTTTTAACCATAAGGAAAAAGATAATGTTAAAGCACATAGGAGTCAGAAAAAAGAACACTGGGAATGTAAATATTGCTAAAGTTCACCGAGTACTAAACATAGTCTTAACATAACAAGCCTCACTCCCCATAACAATTCAAAATTAAGTGATCTGTGAAACAGGGAAATGATAAATAGTTTGGTTTTCGGGAGGAAGGAGGAAAGAAGAATCTGTACTTAGGCTGTCATATTGGTGAGTGATCAAACATCGTTTGAATAAAGAGAACAAATGGAGGGCTGTGATTAAGGAGACAGAAACTTTATAATGCAATTTCAGGAAGTAAATGTCAGAAGGAAATACAGAAACAATTTTGGTTTGCTTTCATGACCAAACAATGTTCAAATTAGGAGGATGATGCAAGCTGATCTTTATACATTTTTACTCCAGGACTCACTTACACTTTTATCTCTTTATTTCTATCTTTGAATTTAGTTGATATAAGACTCCTCTGAAAACAAAGAAGGAAAATCCATGCCGGCCTGGGAAATAATTGGTTCTATACAGAATAAAACATATTTAACTACTCTCTACCAACCCAACTTCTGTCCTTTTCTCCTCTCCTCCCCCCACAACTAGTCCTACCCTCATGTTCTCCAAACCTACCTACTTCTACTTTACTGATTCTATTGATTTCCTATTTCATAACCTCAAGAAAGTCATCCAAATATGATGCTGTTTTTATTGACAGATTACTTTATTAGTATTTTAAATCATGTTCATTCTATGTGTATGCTTGGCCCGCAAGCAGATTGAAAACATTCAGAAGATTAGATTCTCCATTTCTCTTGGATGCTCAAGTGTCTCTCTTTCTTAGGTAGAAACTGTGCTACTATGTGGCCATCTGGAGCCTTTGGCAAACTGCTGAACACTCACTCTCTCTACCTTGTTCTCTACGTCTCCCAGAGGTGTGGCTCCTGCCTCAGGTCCTCGTCCTGCTCCTCCAGCCCCCAGCCTTTGCTCAAGTTATTAATGTGCACAAAATAATCTCTATTTCCCTATTCACTGTTCTACACAGAAACCATGGCTTGCTTACTATCTGCCTCCCCTAGGGAACCTCCCTGGTTTAACTCAATCCTTTTCATCATCATATACAGGCAGCTAGCCAGGACGATGGTGCCCGAGACAAGAATTTGGAATCCTAGTATCTTGGTAAAAATTAGCACTCAAATTAACTTACCTTCAGAGAATACTTACTGTTATTATCTCAATTTTGA
>NW_012155630.1:95714-110078 GCF_000956105.1 Propithecus coquereli | reverse complement strand
CCATTCACATTTATTGAGAGGATTGAGATTTGTGGTAGATTTCCATTCATATTGTTGGTTGAAATCCTGTTGTTTTCTTTTGCTCCTTGAGCCATCATGAAGTCCACGTTCTAGGCTTTAACTCTTGAATGATTTTACTTTTAAGAGTGTCTATTATGCTATTCAGTGTGTAATGCAGGACTGAGTACTTCCTGTAGGGCTGGTCTAGTCTTTGCAAAATCCATCAGTGATTGCTTGTCTGGGAAGGATTTTATTACTCCCTCGTAGATGAAGCTTAATTTTGCCAGATAAAGAATTCTGGGTTGGGCATTATTCTGCTTTAATAGATTAAGGATAGGACCCAGTCCCTACTGGTTTGTAGGGTTTCAGATGAGAAATCAGCAGTTAGTCTGATCGGCTTTCCTTTATAGGTTATTTGTTGCTTTTGTCTCACTGCTCGAAGAATTGCTTCTTTCGTGTTTACTTTGGTCAGTCTAATAACTACATGACGTGGTGATTGCCTTTTCACATTGAGTCTCCCAGGAGTTCTGTGTGCTTCTAGTATCTGGATATCCAGATTTCTTGCCAGGCCTGGCATATTTTCCTCCAGTATTCCATGAAATAAGTTTTCCAGCCCTTGAGTATCTTCTTCTTCTCTCTCAGGAAGACCTATGATCCTAAGGTTCTGTTTCTTTACATAATCCCACATTTCTTGAAAGTTTTGGTCTTGTCTCTTGCTTCTGAGTTCTTTTCTTCATCTGATTTGTTCAGCATGTAGAAATTATCTTCTAGCTCTGAGATTCTTTCCTCTACATGATCCACTCTGTCCTTGAGGCTTTCCACTGTGTTTTGAAGTTCCCTGAATTCCTCCTTCATTGACAAGATTTCTGTTTGGTTTTTCCTTGGTATTTCAATTTCTTTAGACATTTTTTCATTCATTTCCTGGATTGTTCTTGTGGTTTCTTTATGTTGGGATTCTATTTTCTCTTCAATTCCATTCAGTTTCCTTACAATCCATAATCGGAATTCTTCCTCTGTCCGTTTAATCATATCATGTACATTGGTATCAGTTGATGGAGATCAAAAATTTTCTTTTGGAGGTGAGTTTTCTCTCTGATCATGTTTCCTGTATTCTTTCACTGATTCTTTCTCATCAGGCTACTTTGTCAAGGACTGGAGGTGCTATGACTGGTTTATGAACTTAATTTTGGGACTCCAAAGGGCTGTTCCTTGGCAGAGCTGAAGAGATGTGCCCTGGTCTTGTGCTGTCTTGATGGGATTTTAGCCTGTTGGGTTATCTCTGGCCTGTTGTCTGCTCCTTCTGCTTACGGAGATTAGTGAGTTTCTTTCCCTTGCTTAGATTTCCAGGAGTTGGGTCACTGTTGTGTGTGTGACTCTGTTATGAACTACTTGGATTAGGTGGAAGGCGCTAGGTTTAGCTATGAGGTTGCTCTCTCTTTTGTTGCTTGAATTTTGCATGGAGGAGTCAGTTGTCAAGGTATTCCAGAACCTTTGTATTGAGCTCTCTAACCCCAAATGGGACATACAGGAGCCTGAGTCTTTGGGAAATGTTTTGCCACTCCCAAGGGCAAAGGCTCCCTTGAGCCTTGTTACCACTTTAGATGTGGTGAGAAGAGCAGCAGGAATCAGCGTGCCTGAGACAGTATACTTCAGAAATTGCTTGATCTGTAGCTAGGAGAGAGTTGCTAATATGTTATTCAGGGCTCATTAGGCACTCTTGCAGAGAAATTCCTAATGGGTGTGTCAATTGGTGCAATCGCTAAGGACTCTGGTTGAGATTTTCCTTCCCAGACCACTAGCCCCTAAGATGACAACAGCCTGGGCACCAAGGGCAAGCTTTTGTGTTATGGTCTTGTCAGGTGTTCAAAACCGATCAGCTGTATCACGTCAACAAACTGTCCCCTTTAGCTTAGATCCAAGGTCGTACAGATTCAGGCTAGTCCTATGGGGAAAGTATTTTTTCTCCTTTCTCCCTACCTTCAGGGGCGGGCTCTGTCCTGGAGGGCTGTAGTGGGGGGGCATTGGCTGAGACTGTCGCAAGGCCCGGCCTGGAAAACGCCTTGTCTCGTTTCTTTCCTCCTCCAAGGGTGGGTTTTCACCTGCCAGAGGGGGAGATAACCCCCCAGACTGGGGGAAGGGCACTTCCTGGGGCTACCTGGCATCTCAGCTCAGGAAGTGGCGACCTTTATTATTCCACCCCTTCAAGGGCAGGGTTGTCTAGTTGGCAAGAAGTACACACTTCAGGGCTGCTAGAGAACCCCTGCCTAAGGCCCCTGAGGGACCCAGACCAGAAAGCAGCCTGTCTCACTATTCCTCACCAGCAGATGTGGGGTCAGTCCCTTTGGTGCGCAGTATCAGTGGTCAGATCGCAGTCAAGGGTCATCCACCACCCCTACAGGGTCACAGTCCAGAGAACAGCTTCCCTTGTTCCTCCACACTACCAAGGGTGAGGAACTAATTCTTTGGGAGGAGGCGCCGATTACCAAGTGACAGCGAAAATGAGGCTGCACTACTGCGCTGGGAAAACAGCCTCCTTCACTCTCTACTCGGCCCTTCCCGTTGTGGAGTCTGTCCGTTTGGCTGGCAGCTCTGGCTACCAAGTCGCAGCAAAGAGGTGACCACGTGTCTCAGCTTGAAGAGCAGCCTCCTTGGTCACTAGACACTCTTAGGGGTGCATGCTGTCTCTTTGTTGCAAAATAGCCCAGCTGTGGAGATTCAACAATCAGGTTGCTGTGGTCACGAGTTTCAGATACACACACACACATACACACTCACAGAAAGAGAGTAAAAAGGAAGAAGAAAAAAAGAGAAGGAAAGAAAAAAAAAATATATATATATATATATACGAAAAATAAAAAATAAAAATTAAGAGAGATATGTATATAGAAAAAAAAATGACCCCTTTACTCCACCTAGAGGCGGAGGGGGGGGGTCGAGTCGCCTGGGAGAGGGCGTGGTTATGTCGTCCCAGATCACAGCTCTACAAGTGGTCTCCTTCAGTTCACCGTCTCCTTGGTGCATAGCACCGGCGATTGAATGGAACAGGGCCGCCGGAGACCGCCTGGAAACTCGGCAGAAATATCACTCTTTCTCCCTTTTCCGCCCTTTGGAAGGCGGGGCTTGAGTCAGCGGCTGGGACAGACTCCGCAGATTCGGGAGAAAAAGTGGCTTCTTGCATTACTCTCCTCCTCATAGGGCTCGACCAGCTCTGCCACGGAGGCAGCCGCGATGACTCAGGCTGTTGCCTGGGCAACAAGCCCCAGCGGCTCCAGGCTTTGGGCTCCCCAAATGACGGTTGTCCACACCCTGCAAGTCAGCGCTGGAGCCGGGTCCGCTGCTGCTGTCTGCTGGAGCTGCCTCCCAGAGCCGCCTGCTGAACCCGCTGCCCCCCCCAACACACGGAGACTCTGGACAGATCAGCGGGAGGACTCTGTGCTTTGCCTCTCTCAGCGCGCACCGAACTTTCAGCGATTTCCACCGTCAGAGCCTCTTTTATGTTGTTCCCCTCCCTCAATCTGGTCCTGGCGGTCTCCTGTGGCAAGAAGCCTACCTCCAAACTCTCCCCTGTGGGCTCGGGCAGCATCCGATCTGGGAAGCGCCCACTCAGGTCAGTTCCTCCTCACCGATGCTGACCCAGCACCAGTCAGCACCACGCACTGGTGAATTCAAAGTGGTCCCTGCTCCTGTCTCCACTCCCCACTGCCTGTCGGTCAGTGCTACCACTTCGCACTGACTTCTGGCACTTCCCTGCCTGTGTGGGAGTGGAGTTTGGTAAAGGAAGAGTCACCTTCCTGTGAGTCAGATCTCACTGCCCGGGCAAGCCCGCCAACAGGCATGGCCGTCCCATGCTGCACTCCCCACTGTTTGTTCCGTACTCTCTGGTATTTGCGGCAGCTTTTTCAGTTCACCTTTTTTTTCCGCAGCACTGCTTGTTCCTCACTGCTTCTCTGTAGATTCATGAAGCTTATCCTGTGGGAGCACGCCTCACTCACGTGTGGGTGTCCGTGTTCTTCACCTCCCACTCTGGCAGCAGAGAGCCAGGAGGTCACCCCTAATCTTCCATTTTCCCAGACCAAGAATATACTCTTAAACAACAAATGAATGAGGGGAAGAAATTATAGACAAAATGAGAAAATACTTTTAGACAAATGAAAATGAAAACACAACATACCAAAACTTAAGAGAAGCAGCAAAAGCACTGCCCAGGGGGAAATTTATACCTGTAAACAACTACAATAAAAAAGAAGCAAGATCCAAAATCCACACTCTGATTTTACACCTTAAGGAGGCAGAAAAATAAGAGCAACCTGAACCCCCCAAATTGTCAAACCTTTAGCTAGGTCCAATAAGAAAAGAGAAGATTCCAATTACTAAAATCACAAATGAATGTGGAAACTTTACTATGAACCTTTCAAAAATAAGAATTTAATAACTGTACACCAACAAAGTAGATAACCTAGATGAAATGGATAACTTCCTAGAAACACACAAACAACCAAAACTTAGGAAGAAATAGAAAATCTGAATGGACCTATTGCACGGAAAGGGACTGTATCAGCAATCAAAAGAAAAGCCCAAGACAGATGGTTTCACTGATGAATTCAACCATTTAAAGAATTATCACCAATCCTCAAACTTTTCCGAAAAATAGAAGAAGAGGAACACGTCCTACTTTACGCTATGAAGCCAGTATTACTCTGATATCAAAGGCAGATAAAGACACAAGAAAACTATAGACTACTATCCCTCATGAGTATGGATGCCAAAATACTCAAAAAGATACTAGCAAAAAAACCCCAGCAGTTTAGTAGGAGTATTATCCATCATGAACAACTGGGATTTTATTTCAGGAAGGCAAGGATGATTGAACATATGAAAATCAATCTATGTAATGCACCATAATAATAGAAAGAAGTGAAAACACACAATCACTTCTGTTGAAGTAGAAAAAGCATTTGATAAAAGCTAACACTCTTTCAGGATAATTAATACTAAACAATCTAGGAACAATCTGAAATATGATAAAAATGATTTATGAAAAACCCTCAGTTAACATACTCAGTAGCAAAAGAACGAAAGCTTTTCCCTAATATCAAGTGCAAGACAAGGATGCTTCCTTTTTCCTTATCTATTCAACATTGTACTGGAAGTTCTAATCAGAGTAATTAGGCAAAAAAAAGAATTGGAAGGCATCCAAATTTGAAAGAAAGAGGTAAAATTATCTCTGTTCGGAAATGATATGTTCTTATACACAGAAAATCCTAAAGAGTTCTCACCTACCCACCCCCACAAAAACTATTATAGCTAATTAATTAATGAATTAATCCTGCAAAGTTGCAGGATACTAGATCTAATAAAAAAATCAGATTTTATTTATATACTTTAGCAATGAAAAAATCCCAAAATAAAGCTTAGAAAAACACTTACATCTATAATAGCATCCGAAACAATAAAATACTTAGTAAATAAATTTAACCAAGGAAGCACCAGACTTGTAAACTGAAAATAAACAAACGATCTAATAAAAAAATCAGATTTTATTTATATACTTTAGCAATGAAAAAATCCCAAAATAAAGCTTAGAAAAACAGTTACATCTATAATAGCATCCGAAACAATAAAATACTTAGTAAATAAATTTAACCAAGGAAGCACCAGACTTGTAAACTGAAAATAAACAAACCATTGCTGAAAAAAAAAATTTAAGACCCAATAAATGGAAAGAAATCCTGTGTTCATAGTTTGGAAAACTTAATATCATTCAGATGGCTATAGTATCTGAAGCAAACTACAGACTCATTATAATTCCTATCAAAATCCCTAGGATCTTTTTTGCAGAACTGGAAAAAGCTGACCCTAAAAATATGAAATTATTAGAGGCCCAAAATAGCCACAAGAATTTTGAAAAAGTTGGAGGATTCATACTTCCTGGTTTCAAAACTAACTACAACACTACAGTAATCACAACCTCGTGGTAATGGCCTCAAGACATACATACATACCAATGGAACAGAATAAACAATCTGGAAATAAACCCTCACATCATATGGTCAGTTGATTTTTTACAAGGGTAGCAAGATCATTCAGTGGGGATAGGACAGTCTTTTCAACAAATGATGCTAGGATAATTGGATACTGAAATGAAAAATAAAAAGTCGAACCCCTACCTCACACCATACACAAAAATTAACTCAAAATTCTAAACTTAACATATAAAACTCTCAGAAGAAAACATAGGGGTGAATATTTATAACCATGGATTTGGCTATGGATTCTTGGATATGACACTAAAAGCACAAGCAACAACAAAATTAACTGAACTTTATAAAAACTGAAAACTTCTGTGCATCAAAGGATATTATCAAGAAACAGCTCTTTGACCACATTCCAGAGCCCGGGATCTGGGACCCTGCTTCCCAGCTACCAGTGCCTCCTGTCCCACTTGAGTTTGACAGGAAGGATGGCCGGATCCTTGGGAAGCTCCCAGCCTGGAGCTGCAAGGGCCCCTGCTTGAGGAGAGGGGCCAAGCTCTACTCTGGGAAGTGAAAATGTGCTTCATCGAGAGCTGCTGATTGCCATAGCAGTGAAGTTTCTGCAGAATCGCCAGGTCTACCAGAGCCCACTTGCGACCAGGAGAGCATTCCTTAAGAAGAAAGGGCTGACAGATGAAGAGACTGATTTGGCTTTCCAGCAGTCGGGCACTGCAGCCGATGAGCCTTCCTCCTTGGGTGGTTCCTGTCCAGCCCCCTCACCTCATTTCTCAGCCAAACAGCCCTGCAGGTTCTGAACCAATGGCGAGATTGTGGTGCCTTGGCTATCATCATGGCAGGGATCGCATTTGGCTTTTACCAGCTCTGCAAAAAGTCAAGAAGTACCTGCTCCCCTTCATCCTGGGCAGCCGAGAGGACAGGAAGCAGCTGGAGAGAATGGAGGCCAGTCTCTCTGAGTGAGTGGCAGCGTGGCCCAGACAGTGACTCAGTTACAGACCACCATCGCCTCTGTCCAGGAGCTGCTGATTCAGCAGCAGCAGAAGGTCCAGGAGCTTGTCTATTAGCTGGCTGCTGCCAAGGCCACTACATCCACGAACTGGATCCTGGAGTCCCAGAATATCAATGAACTCAAGTCAGAAATTAACTCCTTGAAAGGGCTTCTTTTAAGTCGGAGGCAGTTCCCTCCATCCCTCTTGGCCCCAAAGATCCCCTCCTGGCAGATCCCAGTCAAGTCGCTGTCGCCCTCCAGTCCTGCGGCCGTGAACCCCCACAGCAGCAGCGACACTTCTCCGGTCAGCAACGAGTCTACGTCATCCTCGCAGGGAAGGAGGGCCACAGCCCTGAGGGCTCCGCAGTCTCGTACCACCTGCTTGCTGGGCCCCCAGGAGGAGGGAGAGGGGGTAATAAACGTCAAGAGCCAGGTAAGGCTGGAGATGCAGGGCGAGGAAGACAAGAGGGAGGATGAGGAGGAAGAGGAGGACGGCCTGGGGGTGCAGAGGGAGGACCGCCGGGATGGGGACGGGCAGATAAACGAGCAGGTGGAGAAGCTGTGGCTAGCCGAAGATGCCAGCAACGAGAATGAGCGGGAGGGACTAGGGCCCCCACCTGCCTCTCCCCCGCAACAGCAGCGTGCCATGGCCCCACCACCTCCTCTGGCCCTGGGAGGGCGGCCTGGAGCACAGGTGGGGGCCAGAACTGTCCTCAGCTGCATTGCGGCCTGGCGGCGGAGGTGTGGGGCGTCACAGCTCTGTCCACCAGCCCCCTTTCGCCTGCCCGCCAGCCCCAGCCTGCCATTTCCTCAGCTCCGCCCCCGCCAGCCCCTCTCCGGACAGATTTCCTGCCCAGGGTGTGTGTGCTGCGTGTCTTGATTACCGTGACACCATGCACGGCCAGTGTGGTGTCCTCACCAGCCTCCTGGCTCCTCGGCGGACGGGATGAGGAGCTGTGGTCCCTCTGGTGTCTGCTGCCCCCCGCCCCCACACACACCAGTCCGGCCCGTCCCCACAGCCCTGGGGCGCCTGTCCCCAACCCCAGCTGTGTCTGATTGTTCTCCCAGACAAATGAAACCACCCTGCACTTGTGCCCACCCCCATTTGCCGAATAACGGCTCAGCTAGTCCCATGACAAGCCAGTCATTGGCGCCCTCCTGACAGCCGCCTCTGTCCTTCCCACCAGGAGGCTCATATTCATCTGTGTGATCATGTATAGATTTCAGAATATAAGATAGGGCTATATATAACCGTAATAAATATGAGTTGCCACTATTAAAAAAAAAACCAGAAAAGACAACATACAGAATGGTAGAAATGTATCTGATATCTATATCTGAAGTAAAACCATCCAATTATAAAGGACAAAGGACTTGAATAGACATTTCTTGAAAAAAGATACGGAAATTACCAATAAGTACATGACAACGTGCTCAATATAAATCATTAGGGAAATGAAAATAAAAACCATAACAAAATACCACTTATACACTAGCATGGCTGGTGGGAATGTAAAATGGTGCAGCCACAACAGGAAACAGTTTGACATTCCTCAAAAATGTGACACAAAAAATTTACCACATAACCCAGGAATTCCACTCCTGGATGTAGCCTAAAAGAACTCAGAACAGGTTTTCAAACAAAAACTCACACGCAGATGTTCATAGCAGCACTATTCCCAATTGCAAAAGGTATAACCAACCTAAATGTCTATCAGCTGCTAAATGGATAAACACAATATATATCCATACAATGAAATATCATTCAGGCATAAAAAGAAACAAAACACTGATACATACTTCATACAACATGGATGAACCTTGAAAACATTATGCTAAGTGAAATAAGCCAATCACAAAAGGTCATATATTGTATGATTCCATTTATATGAAATATCTAAAATAGGTAAATCTACAAAGACAGAAAGGAGACTTGTGGCTGTTGAGTGGTTGGCAGAACAGGGAATGGTGGAATGTGTATGGGGTTTCTCTTTGATGTGATAAAAATATTTTTAAATTAGAATAGTTGTACAACATTGTCAATGTACTAAATGACACTGATTGTACATGTTAAAGTGGTTAATTTTGTTATGTGAATTTTATCTCAATAAACAAATAAAACTCATCCCCAAGTTACATTTAATTTACTATAATATTATACATTTGAATACGAATCTTATCCTTAAAGAAAAAGCCTCAATTCACAAAAAGAAACAATAACTCTAATAAGGTACCCATTTTCTAATGGGTTGTTCATATTAATATCCAAACTCTAGCATACTGCACTATCCTATGGTCATAGTGGAGCAAATGGTACGCACCAGATGGGAAGGCTGGATATGGGAGAACCTAAATCAGAGTGGATTATCAAAATTTGGTATATGTTTACAATGGAATATTACTCAATCATAAGAAACGACAGTGATCTAACACCTCTTATACTTTCCTGGATTAAACTTAAGCCCATTATCCAAAGTGGGGCACCACAAGAGCAGAAGAATGGGATCCATTTGTACTCACCATCAAATTGGTATTAACTAATCAACACATAAATGCACATATAAGAATAACATCTATTGGATGTTGGGCAGGGGGGAGGGGGACGGGGGGAGGGGGAGGAGGGAGGAGGGGACGGGTATTTGTATACACAAGGAATGCAATGCGCACCACCCGAAGGATGGACATATTTGAAACTCGGACTTGGCGGGGGGAACCAAGGGCAACATACGTAACCTAAACATCTGTACCCCCATAATATGCTGAAAAAAAAAAAAAAAAGATCAGTAGTTGCCAGAGATTTGGTGCCAGGGAGAGAAGGATGAATAAGTGGAACACAAGGGACCTGGGGAGCAGTGAAACTATTCTGTATAATACTATTAACAGTCAATATTTGTTATTATACATTTTTCAAAACCCATAGAATGTGTGACACAAAGAGTGAACCCCAATGTAAACTATGGACATTAGCTAATAACAATGTATGAACATTGGCTCATCAATTTTAACAAATGTGCTACTCTGATGCAAGATGTTAATAATAGAGGAAACTGTGCTGAGGGGCATATGGGAACTCTATTTTCTGTAAACCTAAACTTGCTTGAAAAATAAATTTTGAAAAACACAAATCTATATTGCCTGGTCATATGAGGTTTATACCTACTATTTTATTTTCTATTTGACTTACTTCTGGGTTCATTTTCCTTTTTTATGCCTTTTTTGCATATATCACATGTTTATTCTACTTTTCTGCCTATTCCTATTTTAGTTGTACATTCTTTATTAATTGCTCCCATAGAAGCTACCTATGCATGCTTGACTTATTACAGTTTTATGCCCATTATTTTCACTACTTCCTTGTTAATATTTAAATGTTGGCCATGGCACCTTCTCATCAATGCACATATTGCTTCTGCCCTATTTCCTATCTTCTCTCCTTCTCGGCTCCTTCAATCCACCATCATTACTCAGAGAACTGACCTAGCAGATTTTACATACTAGTCTGTGAGACTTGCAGTGTTGTAAGAAGTATCTTAACTTCATGATGATTTGGGAACATCACCGACTCACTTTGGACCATGAGTGTTATTTTAAAGTAGAAGTGCAGAAGAATGCACATTGTTTTGCTCCTAGTAATAGAGTAGGAAATCACAGGTTAATTTATTACAGTTATTTTGATTAAGAGAGCAGAATAATAAACCCGGTGTCTTTCCTGGGGTAATTGGTACTGGTCATTCTGCTGCTGGGATGAAGTGTTTTGTTTCTTCACAGCCTGGCATCTCGGTGCACTGATCAGAGTAATGTTGGCTTGTTTCACGCATTAACCAATCTGATTAATAATGTGGCCCATATAAGATATTAGTCATGATTCCTTACCTCTTTGAGCCTCAGCTTCATCATCTGTAAAGTGGAATAATGTACCCACCTAGTGGGATCTTTATGGATTTGGAAAGTATGGATGTGAAAGTACTTGTCATGGCACCAGGCACATGCAGCCATCACTTGTTTTTGGTTTTCAGTGGAACCCGATCAACACAACTGAGCACACAGTTTGGGTCTGCTTTTCCTTCAGTGGCTCAGGACACCAAGAGTTTGGCTCTAAACATGTAGATCATGTGCAACATGCTGCATTCTACAAGTTACCAGACACTGACAATTCTATAGCCAATCTACTTATATTTCATACCTGCTTCATTGCACTTTGAAATGTGAGCCAATTAAATTTTTTCCTGAGGATCATTTGTGTTTGGGATTTTGCAAGGTGCCTTGTGTCCCACGTTACATGACTCCAAGTCAATTCCACCTGCTAGTGATAGGACTTGACAGTGAATCGGGTCTGGGGTCTGCCCCAGCATCGTGGCCCTTGAGGAGCTTGGGCTCCTGGGACAGCAGTTTCCTGGATGCTGCCCAGTAGGGGACTATGCAGGTCAGTCAGTCATGGCTGGTCTTTCCAAAAGTCTTCCACAGTTGCCAGTTGTCCATACAGCAGTGACCAAGACCCTCATCAGACTCCCATTTTAGTCATGAGAGACAAAGAGCAACATTTGAGAAAAATGAAGGAGACTAATAGCCAAGAGAGTGATGGGCCAGGGACATGACAGATCTTATAGTCAAGAAAGGGCCCACAGGAATGTTCCAGACAGAGAGAACAGAGGGCCCTGAGGTACATTTCAGGAGCAGAGAGGAGGCCCCTGCACCTGGGGGTAATGACCAAGGCCAAGGTACCAGGCAGGGAGAGGGGGATAGGCCAGACTGTGCCCAGTAAGGGGCACTGTGAGGAGTTTGGATTTTATCGAGAGCAGTGGGAGGCATGGAGGGGATCAGCAGTAGCACAGGATGCTATGTGAACATGGAGAAGATGAACCCTTCCCACCTAGAGAACGTGACTACTAAGCCCACAGCATCAGGGCAGCAGGGACAGTGCAAGCCAAAGGAAGAAGAGCGTGAGAGTTGCCATGCTGGTGTCACCAAAGTTTGTACTTTGTAAGTGAGGTGTGTGGACGGACAGGCAAGCCAGCAGGGCCAGGCCAAGAAGGGCCCTGTGGGGGGCGCCACACTGAGGGGCTTGGGTTTTCCCCTGCAGTAAGCCACCCAAGGGAGAAAGCAGCAGACAGGCCAGCACAGACTTCTCTCTGAGGAATTGTTTTTGGGGTCTGTCTCCTGGCAGATTCCTTCCTCTGAATAGCCGCCCCCCGCCTCCCAGCACATTCTGGAGAGGGCTGGCCACATCTCGCCTAGAGGAAAAGCCTCCTCCCACCCCCGCTAACACCTGGCTGCAACCCCACTGAGGAGAGCACTCCCAGAAGTGGGCAGCCCTGCACTGTATCTATCCACCAGCCCTAGACCCTGGATGTCAGGACCGCTCAAGTGTGAGAGACACATCCACCTGCTGGTAGAACTAATGTAGCCAGACCCATCCGCATGGGGATGAGAAAGAAGACCACGGCTGATCATTCTAGCAGAGTCACTGCCCTACAGAAAGACCAGGATGAGTGTGAGCAACACACATGATCAAAAGAAACCAGGGTCAGTCCACATAGGAGAGCCTCACAACCACCAATGTGCCCTGCGACCCCCTTCCAGCCGCAAACACAGACACCATCTGGCTACAGGTCTACACACCCTCTTGCTCACACATGCATAGACCTGCACAGACACATGCACATGACAGCTCTTCACACGTGAAAACAGACACAGGACCCACAACTCCCATCTCACCAAACACACAAATCACCCCACCCCCACATCCCCTGAATACATACACAGCATCTTATCTTCTAATAAATATGCCCACCCCGTACCCCCAAATACACATGCCAGTGATCCTGCATGTATTCAAATACATGGGCTATAATCTGTACTTCCCACTATATACTCTTACACATTCCCATATACACCAGATGCCTTGAATACAGATGCACATGATACCGCCAAACACTGAAAATTCATACATGCACACAGCCCTACGAGTTGCCAGAATGCACATAAACAGAATCCTAAACCTCCTGAAAAGTCACAAAGATTTGATCCTCTTAATAGAAACACACATACTCAATAACCATACGTCATACTGCTGCATCCCCAACATGCGAACAACCCTTACACTCTCCCCAATACCTAACACAACCAGATGCACTCTGATCACAAACTTACCACATGCATAACCCCTAGAGAAACACAGATTCACAGCCCAAAACACATAATAATAACACTCCATATTCCCAGTAGAACTTGATGTTCCAACAACAACTCCCAAACACACGTAAAGCTTTCCAACCTTCTCCAAAAAGACACACCAACAATCTCAGGCACAATCCGTCCATCATTTCCTAAATACATGCACAACCCACTAGTGCCCCATCTACACACATTTCTCCACCACACCTTCCCACTCTAAACCCCTCTCAAGGCCTGAAATGTACACATTCACCAAAACTTCCCCTCAAACACTCTTCTTAATAAATACCCACATATCCTATTACACCATAAACTATGCACATACCGTACACCAACCCCCAATGCATCCTAACATAACTTCTACTCCCATATACGTATAACTGTCCTACAGTCCCTTAGTAAAAGCATACGCCACACACCCATATCTTCGCAATGCACACACAGACACCACACTTCCTGAATACATTCACACCTCTACATTACACAAGCTTAAACACCTTGATGCCCGAATATACACACCCACAGTACACCCACAGATCCAAATACACACACAGCCATACCCCCACAATCACCAGATACACACAAGACTCCCCATACCTCTGATGTACACAGTCACAATCACACAGCTCCATGTAACTCTGAAAATTCTCAATCACACAAACTCCCTACCTACCAGATGTCTGATTGTAAGCCCAGAATCCCTTAGGCCCCAAATACATATACACTCAAAAACTCTAATAAAATCACAATCTACAGTCTTTAATATAAAAACACCCCCCAACCACCCTCAAATATACATTTAAGTAGATACAGATATCCTCATACCCCATGAAAATATACCTAATCCCATAATGCCCTGAAATGCAGTCACTCAAACCCTCCGACAATAACTAAATACATTCAAACCAAACTCATATCCTTAATATATGATACAATCCTCCAATTCCAAATACTACACTTACAATCCCCTGTATGCCATGAACATGCACATACATACAATGCCTCTGAAGGTGAAGACAAATGCAGCAATACCCCACAAATAGACACACAGATGGACATTCCCGCCTTCTGCTAAATACATGTGATGCTCCTATGTTCCCCAAAACAAACATCATCACCTCACAGCCCTAGATATAAATGTACACAAGCCTCCATTGTGAGAAACTATAGATGGAATCGGTCCACACTGCCAAACTATATATATATATATAT
>NW_012155630.1:92910-95385 GCF_000956105.1 Propithecus coquereli | reverse complement strand
TTTTTTCATTTGTGTATATTCATGGGGTTCAAGTACAATTTTGCTACATTGATATATTGTATGATTGTGAAGTCAGGGCCTTCAGTGCCTCCATCACTGGAGAGACTGGAGGCACATCGTACCCACCAGGCAAACTCCCATCAACCACCCCCTCCCACAACCTCACCCTGAGTCTCCATTCTGGGTGACTACACATATATATTTACAGTTCCCTCAAAACACACAGAACCAGCCCCGCTACCCAATACACACGAACACATACACAATGCCACATCAGCTGTATGCTCACAAAGGAAATTAGCCTACATTTACCAAAAAATCATGCATACACAATTCCTACGCAAGGTTAATATTACTCAAACCATACCATACCCCTACACGTGTACACACATGTGTACATTTCACGTGACTTTTCCCCACCTCCTTCTGCATATGAAACACACACATGCACACAGTGCCCTAACACTACACGCACACACACACCACACCATGCATATGTACCTTATACTACAGACACAGATACACACATACCACACACACACCACATATATACTGAACTTTGGAGATTTCCTGTCAGCAATTCAATTAAGGGCTATTAATCTTCTGGGCTCTGCAGATAGAAGTGTTTGGAGGGTGCAAATACAGATTATACAGATTTGAGAATTATTGTAAGAGAATATAAAACTGCAAAGGAGGGAGTACATTCCTGCATGTAAAACTGTTTCTACTACTGAGGTTTTCTCCTCCAAGGATACATGCATTCTAAGCATGAGGTACACGTTCATTTTGAGGTCTATCAGTTAACTAATGTGGCAATACTGTAGATAAACAGATAACTGCTAAATTCAACAGATTAAAACCACAAGCATTTACCCATGCCAGGCATCTACCTGTCAGTGATTTGGGCTTGGCTCTGCTGGATGGCCCTTCTGCTCCACTCTGAGCTCACTCACATGACTGGGACACTCAGCTCTCCTGGGCGACATCCTCCAGAAGGCTGGCTGGACCATGTCCTCCATCGATGGCAGAAGAGCAAGAGGAAGAGCCCAAGACAGGTCCCACAGCCGAGCCCAGAGTCAGAGTTGGACAGAGGCTGTGCTGAGTCCCATGGTGGAGGGCGCAGGTGCAGTGAGGTGAGGAATTGGGGTCATTTCTGCCTGAACTCAGTGTACCCGAACTAGGTGTAGACTCTCAGGGGCAACTTTTATCCAATAGCAGATTATTGTTCTTGAACTATGGGAAAAGTCAAAGACACTTTCTCCCTGTATCTGTTCCTTCATTCTTCACTGCCTTCTTGGTACAGACACCATGATAGGCTCCAGAGGCCTCTGAGATGAATAGGTCGGCTCCCTGTGCCTGAGGTTTAAACCCTGTAGGAGACAAAATTATCAGCAAACATTCATATTCTAACTATACCTATTTGTCAGTGATGTGAGAAACTTTTCAAAATTCAATAATAAGCTTTTATTCATAACCTGTTGATGCCTTGCAAACAGGTTGGCTATGGATGCAATAGTGTGGGGAAAAAATCAACCAATGCATTCTACGTGAATCATTTACCTATATGGAATTTAAAATAAATGGTAGTGTATATGTTATTATTATTTGTAAATTGTAGGCTACACATGTGTCTATAAAATTATTACATATATGTGTATATTCACAGGTTGTTGGAAGGCAACATTCCTGAGACTTTCCAACACCTGGGACATGTCCCAGCAAGGCCCTAGTAGGGTACAAATGCTACACTCCAGGCAATTGAGGAGGGTTTAATACAGGAAATATTAAATGTGTGAGTGGGGGAAGAAAAAGCACAAGCAAGGGATAGTGACATACCCAGGAATCATAACTGTAGAGCTGTTGATAACCCAAGACCAAAGTGACAAGTGACAGAAAGGGCTGTGACAGCGTGAAGGTAAACAACATGTGGAGAAGATTACATTTGAGAGGAACCAAGACCTCCACTGAGAGACAGAGGCAGCCTAAGGCAACCCTACTAGTCAGCTCAACCCAAATGTAAATCATTAGGGCATGCAAGTTTCTTGTCATTTCTTTTCCTCAGGTCCAATCAGGGTGATGATATGGTGGACCACTGTGATGTCACGATAATCAAGGTCCCTGTGAACTATATGGTGACAGTAGAAAAGTTAACATAGTCTCTGGCAAGGCAACCAATGGCCACTTCTATTTTTCCATGAAAAAGCCAACTGCTCACAAGCCACCTTCTTAGTGGCAGTGAGAAAGAATGCAATCACCAGCTCAAGACCACATACCAAGTGCCAGAGTTTGGTAGATACCGTCTAGCAAAGACACAACATTCAGCATAGCAGCTACAAATTTAGGCTACCAGTGTTTCAGGATAGAGCAGTCCACTGTCATCCAGTATCATCCTTCTGGTTTTGCAAAGGTCACACGGGCGATTGCAAAAAGGATGCGATGGAGACTACCACTACCGCATCTTTTATGACTCGTCTG
>NW_012155630.1:82474-85255 GCF_000956105.1 Propithecus coquereli | reverse complement strand
ACACTGCCCATATAATTGTTCAGGTTTCATTTAACATCCAGAGTCATAATATACTAGGATGAGAGTCAAAAAAGCTGACTCTTAGCAATTCTGTGGGTTGCCACTAAGTGTTTCACTATTAGCTTTGTTAATTGATAAAAGCCAAGACCCTGGATTTTTGCTATTGTGGAAAAACACACATCACATAAAATTTACCATCGTAACCATTCGAGTGTGCAGTTCAGTGGCCTCAAGTACGTTCACGTTGCTTTGCAGCCCTCACCGCCATCCATCTCCAGAACTTTTTCATCTTACCAGAGTTAACCACTAGCCCCTCCTTTCCCCTCCCCGCTCCTGGCAGCCACCATTCCATCTGCCTGTACGAGTTTGACTGCTCTAGTACCTCACGCGGGGACTGCAGTGTTTGTCCTTTTGGGACTGGAGCATTTCACTCAGCGTGAGGTCTTCAAGGTGCATCCACGGTGTGGGATGTTTCAGAATTTCCTCCCTTCATAAGGCTGAATCGTGTTCCATTGTGTGTGGGACACACACATTTTGTTTATCCCAAGTATTTGGATTTTAAAATGTATTAATGCATTAGTCTGTTTGAAGCAAATGTGTGTTGTGGCTTAGATGCTTTTCTTCATCAGATTTTAATATGTCATTGGTGTCCCTCTTTTCCCAGGCCAGAGATGATGGTTACAGTACATAGGACTAGATTTTCCTTAAAATAAAGATTAAGGACTGGTCATTATTTGCCTATAGGGCTGTAAAAATGTAGACATTTTCTGAAATGCACGTATATAGCTTCCATCTTTTATAAAGATTCTTACGGTTGAGGTTGGGCTGGGCTTGTATTTGTGGACCACGTGTGAGTTTCATTGTCTCTGGAGGGCAGAAGCTTTCTTGCTTATCTTTTCGTGTCCCCTGCATCTGGCACAGTGCGTGGCACATAGCGGATACTCAATGAATAAGAATTAGATGTATAAAATTATAAACTATCGGCCGTGCCTTCTGTTCAACTCTACAGTACAGTAGTTTTATTTTATCGTTAGTATTTTGGTCCACGTTGTAAAACCTGGAGACAGAATGTTACATCATGGCCCCATTGTAGTGAGTTTACCATTAAAGAAGAGACTGTAAACCTGTTGGGAGAAAGAAAAAGTTTTAGTAGGCATACCTCTGATACCACTTTTTCATAGTCCTAATTAACTATTACTTGTGTATTTTACATTTTAAACATGTAGTTTGGGAATTTGGTTGGGATTTTCAAACTTCAGTTGTTGTAGGAAGCACTGAAGGTTAATTGCGGGGCCAAAAATCTTTATGGAGTTCTAACCTCTGCTACTCATCTCATAGGCAGACGCCATAGAGTAATGTTTATGACCTTCTTACAGCGTGGGCCTCTGCAGCGTAGAAAGTGCTTTCTCTTACCTGATCTCCCTAGACTTTCACAATGACTCCACGATGTGGCCGGGCTGTGAGTGATGGGCTTTTACCGTGAGGAAATGGAGGCTGGGCAGCCTCACTGTGGGCTCACTGCCCGGCCTGGATCCCCAGCCTCTGACAACAGGCAGCCTGTCTGGTGTGTCAGTCTGTCGCTGCTTTCTTTTCCTGTCTATTTTAGGTACCCAGGTCATAGAGATTACTCATATAGGGACAAGACAAAAACATCTGAGAAGCATCCAGGTTTAATAGAAAGAGGACGGGCTTTGGAAAAGACAGACATGGGGTAAAACCCCCCAGTGGCCCTCCTTGCCCTGACCAGTAACATGTCACACTGAGCTTCACAGTGGGCTTGGTGACCCAGCCGTCCCGAGGGCTCAGTGCATTGTGCAACATTATAACAGCATTTACGCGATGGTGGTGGTTTATTGTCTTGGGCCATTTGCTTTAATGAGCTCAACAAAGCACTGTCCGTCTCCAGGACATCTGGGCTACTGCTGATGTGCTGGCCCCTGTGGAAAGTCTCATTAAACCGACTCCCCATCGCCCTCCAGGCTTTACCTTTTCATTTGATTGAGTCCTAGAACTTGAGAATTAGAGAGAGTCTTAGACATTATCTAGGGCAACTGTCTAATTTTTACAGATGAAACTAAAGCTCACATCGTCCTGTGCCAAGGGTTCCATGGCTATGTAGTTACGGAACCTGAACTAAGGGCTCTCTGAACTGTGCTGTCCAGCGCCCGTGCAGCCACCTGTTCCCTGACCTGGGCAGGGGAACCATTGCTTGTTGTTCCCCCCACCCCCAGTGAATAGCCTCAGAGATTTTCATTTCAGTTACTTAATCGGAGTGTTAATACATTTTTAATAAGGAACAAAAAGAAAGACCTAGGTTGAATTCCTGGTTTAAAAGTTGAACTCCTGATGTATAACTTAGTGATTATGAGTGTGACTTTATGGTTCCAGAAATCTCTTAACCAGTTTATATTGCATTTGGATTTAGAAAAAACATTTTAAAATTATATTGACACATGGGCTTTATCTGTGTTACTATACAACAGCTAATGATCTTAATATATTAATTTTTTAAAGTCAAAACTGTTTCCTGTATGATTGCACACATCTTTAGTTGTTTTCACTTATTAACACCTGTTTTGACATCTTGTACATTTCTGAAAATAGAAAGACCATTGGCTTAGAAAATGCTGATTTTACTGAGCTGACAGCTGACTTCGTAATTCAACGTAGTTAAATGAATCGACAGTGTGTAATGCCTTTTAAAAGATCATTATGCGACCAAATGATAATATAAAAATCTTTATGCTTATCCATTATTTAAAATTTATTTATTCAGAGTTA
>NW_012155630.1:78239-79639 GCF_000956105.1 Propithecus coquereli | reverse complement strand
AATATAGGAATAACATGGAAACACAGGAAGGAAAAAGCTTTGACACAAAACTGCTGGTTTTGATTGTATACTTTAACAAAAGCCTTAGGCTCTGTTTCATCAAATCTAAGCCACCATCATTTAAAAGGCATTATTTTTTATATACCACTAAGAAAGGAAAATGCTACCAAGCCATCACCCTAATATCAGGGATATTAATTAAAATAGAGATCTTAGAATCAGTGAAATACAGGATGTTTGAAGAACAGGATAATCACAAGGAATATAATAGCAGGAAGAAAATCTCCTTTCTCTGCTTTTTCTTTCAACCCGTTGGACCAGCCAGCCAGCCAACTCTGGATTTCAAATTCCAGCTTTTCACCAGAAAACTTTATCATTACTGCCTAGGACTAGCTCACATAAACCTATTTATTTTGTCCTTTAATTATTTCAGTTATACCCCGATTAGAGTTCTGTACTTACTAAATGGCATATCTTTGATAATAGATTGAAATTTTTAAAAATTAATTTTGCATTAAAATAGTTTCCCCCAAAAAGCCAAAATGTGCCTTGGAATATTAGAAAGGTTTTATTTTTATGCTGTTCAGCAGCCACTTATGCCTTAACTTTCTTAAATGGTTTTTCTTGGCAATTTGAACATACCAGAGTCGAAGGAACCGTATGATGGTTTTATTCATGAGTTTGTCAAACATTTATTGACTACCATGTGAGGTACTTGTTTGGCCTAATACTCTATGAAAGCATCAGAAAATCACCTGCACTATAAAAGACTAGTGCGTCTCCTGCCTTTTTCTGTAAATTTCATTCACAGTAAGTATTAACACCATCAAGTAGTTATGCACAGTGGTGACTTGATAGCTTCAGAGTTTTGCTTCGGTTTCATTTAAAAGTGTATATCTTTCTAACTGATGTGTTACAGTTTTATGAATTAGCAGCAAGAGAAATGGTTCTATCTGCGACAAGGGACTAGCAAAATCGCACTGACTTACTAAAAATCATTCCTTAAGAACAGTTGTTTTGTTTTTTTTTTCCAGTAAATTGCAATATAATCCCTTCTACTTCTTTCCTCTCTGGCTTCAGAATAGTAATAAAGGAACCTTGTTCTTTGGGAGTTGTGCTAAGTTTCCCAAGCAACAAAGGTCTGAAGCGGAATTACATCCTTAAAGCCATAATGACAAGTGAATGGGTGCGCAGTTGTGGGAGTCGAGCAGAGCTGAGCGATTGCTGCAGGTTGCGAGAAATGAGACCACTTTTCCTAGGGTGCAGAGGGTGAGCTGGTGGGAGGGCAGGTAGCCAAGGAGCAAATAAAGGGCACTGACAGCGACGACAGAGGAAGAAGCAAGCACAGACAGCCCTTGCTCGACTGCCGAACGCATACTGAAGTCTGAGTACCCAGAAAT
>NW_012155630.1:76371-78189 GCF_000956105.1 Propithecus coquereli | reverse complement strand
GTAGTAAACTCTAACCAGAAGGAAAACGCACGAATGACAGAAATGGAATTAAGAATATGGATGGCAAATAAGATGAATGGAGTTGAAGAGAAAGTTGAAAACCAACAAAAAGAAGCCAAAGAAATATTTCAGGAAATAAATGAAAAAGTCACTAAAGACCTACACAACATAAGGAAGGAAATAATAGAATTTAAAGAAATGAAAGCGTCATTTAGGGAATTTCAAAGCAGCAGAAAGCTTCAGCAACAGACTAAACCAAGTCTCTTAAGCTAACTCAGACATTTAAAGAGGCAGAGAAGAGAATTAAAAAAGCAGAACGATCACTTAGATATGGGACCATGCAAAGCGAACTACCATACTAAGTATAGGTATCCCTGAGGGAGAAGAAAAAAGATAAAAGCATGGAAAATCTATTCGAGAGAATTATTGAGGAAACCTTCCCTGGTATTGTCAGAGATCCAGACATGGAGAGACAAGATGGCCACTGAACACCAGGAACATTCATAGCAAGTAGGACATCTCGAAGACACACAGTAATCACCCTGGCCAAAGTAAAAACGAAGGAGGAAATTCTGCAATCAGCACGGTATAAGCAACTGACCTACAAAGGAAAACCCATTAGGCAAACAGGAAACTTCTCAGCAAAAACCTTAAAAGCCAGAAGGGAGTGGGGCCCAATCTTCAATCTTCTTAAGCAGAACAACTGCCAACCTAGAATTTTGTATCCTGCAAAACTAAGTTTCACAATCGATGGAGAAATGAAGTCTTTTCAGAAAGCAAACAATGGGGGAATTTGTCATGACCAGATCTGCCCTGCAGGAAATACTCAGAACTGCATTATACACAAATCAGCACAATAGATACCCACCAGTGTAAAATCACCCAAAAAAGCTAAAGCTCACAACTCTTAGAAAACAATATCACAAAAGGGAAAATAAAGTAACAAGGCACTATGCAACAGATAAACAGAACAGCCTCCCACCTATCAACTCTATCAAAGTTAATGGTTTAAATGCACCAGTCAAAAGACACAGGCTGGCTGAATGGATGAGCAAACACAACCCAAATATCTGCTGTCTCCAGGAGACACATCTCAACCACAAGGACACACACGGCCTCAGTGTGAAAGGATGGGAAAAAATTTCCACACAAATGGAAACCGAAAGAGACCAGGTATAGTCATTCTCGTATCAGACAAAATTGACTTTAAATCAACAATGGTAGAGAAAGACAAAGATGGTCATTATATAATGGTAAAGGGAGCAATTCAACAAGAAGACATAATAGTACTACATATGTGTGCACCTAACACAGGAGCTCCCAGATACATAAAACGAATTCTACTAGAGCTAAGCAAAGAAATAAATATTAAATGGTAGCATCGTAACTTCAGGGAGTTCAATACCTCGCTGTCAGAGCTGATAAATCATCAAAGCAGAAAATAAACCAAGAAACATTGGACTTCAATAGGACCCCAAAACAAATAGACCTAACAGACATTTACAAGATGTCTGTTGCAGCATCCATATATAGGTACTTTCTGCTTTTTAGAATACTTTTGGTTCTAAATGCATTGTTGAAAGCATGTCATAAAGCTCAATATGTACTCAAGAAATGATAGAAAGAGACTCTTTCCCTTCCCTTACCCCAGGTAGGGGAATAGAATACATATCCAAACTTTTGATCATTTGTATTAGCTTTTTGAAATTACTGAAGAGAGGTTTAAAAGCTTAGGTATTAAACATTTGGATTTAAAGCTTTAATGCAGTAGAAACATCTATAATCATAATAACTATAATTTTCTGATTCTTTAATGTA
>NW_012155630.1:61095-62196 GCF_000956105.1 Propithecus coquereli | reverse complement strand
AGCTGATTTTCAAGTTTTCTCTTAACGGTGCCTCCTTTGATTTGCTTAGTTGGATGTTTACAGTTAAGGACTCATTTCTAAGTTTCTTAACTTCTGTTGTTGCTTAAATTTAAAAGCTGAAGAAATCCTAATAGTACTTTGAATTAAAATCTATTAAATATCAGAGTTGAAAGTAACTTTGGCTGTCATTTAACTTCTCTGATACTCAGCTTTTATGAGCTATAAAAAGAGGAAATTCTAGCTGATGAATTCTGTCATTCTTTCCAGTTGCAGTATTTGATTCTGTGGTCTATGAAAGAAAACTGAGATGTTTACTAGAAAACCAATCTGGCCCTTTTCATAACTATACTCTTCATTTTTATAAATTAGCCAATATTTTTGCTTTATACAACTTAATTTTGCTCCTACTCAGATGAATCTGACTTGCAAACATTTATGTGAATATGGTTTATTGACCATGAGGAAAGGCTAGTGTCAGCCAGCAAGAGCATGTCTGTGTCCGGATGCTCTGCAAGGAGGCAGTGTGGTGCTTAACCCCAGAGTTTCGGTTCTCTTCCATCTCTACCCAGCCCCCGTATACTAAGCTGTACACTTCCATCTGTCTTTACTCCTTGGTCAAATAAACTTCATTCTTGATCCAGCTTGATATCTTGCAGGCAAATTTCATGAGCATCCACAGAATACTATAGTCTTGGTTCTAGTAGTTTCTTTAAATTGTCTATTGGTTTGTTGATGTCTATGGCCCAGCTTACACATTCGGCTGGGGCATATTCTGTGATACTTTCTTCCGTGCACTCTGGTTTTTCTGTTCCATCAATCTCAATTTCTGTTAGCTCCTCTGCTTCTCTTTTAGTCATGTTTGAAGTGTCTCAAAAGATCAGTCCTGCTCCAGAATAGGCCCTGTCGCCCCCACCCGCACTCCAGAGCCAGCTGAGAATGGCAGTGGCGTGGGCTCCATGTGCAGCATCTCTCCGGGTAAGACCTGCAGCTCCCATGACTCAAAGTCTCCTTTAACAATTCTTGTTAAGCAAGCCTACTAGTGATGAACTTCTTCAGTTTTTCTTTATTTGGAAATGTCTTAATTTCTCCTTTATTTAAAAA
>NW_012155630.1:59115-60091 GCF_000956105.1 Propithecus coquereli | reverse complement strand
AGAGCACTGCTAAAAGTGACACATTATCAATTGATGGGAAAATTAATGCTCAGAGTGGGACTTCTGCTTACCTTTATTCCTCTCAATTGTAGGCGATGTATGTGATTATTTAGGAGAGGTGGGGAGAATGTATGAGGAGGAGGCCAGGGAGAAGTTTCGCCAGGTAGGAATTATTGCATCTTTAGTTTGTTAATTTAATAAAGTTATCAAGCTTAGACCCTGAAGCAAAAAGTGTTTGGCTCTGTAAGTGCTTAGGAGGCTCACTGAATGGCAGACATTGGCCATTCAGCTGGACAAATCATCTTAAGTGCCCGTCGTACCTAAGGTGCTGACTAGAGGTAGCCACGGGTTCTATTCCCAGCTTTGTAATGTCGACATTAATCTCACTCTTAACTTTCACTTTTGACTATTGAGCCTTAAAAATCTAGAGCTATAGATGTAATATCCATGATTACATTAATTAACGCCATTTCAAAGTTTTTAGCAAGAACAATGGCACAATCCCAAAATTTATTAGTTTTGTCTTACGTAAGCCAAGACCAAATAGAACTGAATCTGTTAATTAGTGATTTTCCTCTTTGCTTGTCTTTACGTTGCTCTTTAAGGACACAGGGGTTTTAATGACCAGGTTTTAAGCATAAAGGTGACTTTTCTGTCTTTATTAGTAATAATTGCTATTAGTGATTGACCATGCCAGACACTGGGATGAGTACTTTACCTACATCAGTGTAAATCTTCCAGTAGCCTTGTGAGTTAAGAAGCATTATGCCCATTTGCTCCACATAACACAACTAAGGCATGAGAAGATTAAATAACTTGCCCCAAATTCAGTGCCTGTCAAGTAGCAGACCTTCCGTAGATTCAGAGACCCAGGCCCTGTGACGCCAAACCTCAAAGTTGTAATCATTATGTCGTGCTATTATTTAGACTAGGAATCAGCAAACTATGTAAAGGGCCACACAGTGAACATTTTAGG
>NW_012155630.1:30342-57455 GCF_000956105.1 Propithecus coquereli | reverse complement strand
CACCATCTATCCACAGAAAGTTTTTAATTTTACAAAACTAGCCATTAACTATTAAATCATTAAATAATAATTCCCCATTCTCTCCACCCCGCCCCAAGCTCCTGGCAACCATCACTCTACTTTCGTTCTCTATGAATTTGACTACCTCATATAAATAATCATTACCTCATATACATGGAAACATACAGTATTTGTCCTTTTGTGACTGGATTATTTCATACAACATAATGTTCTCAAGGTTCGTTCATGTTGTAGCATTTATCAAAATCTCCCTCATTTTTCAGGCTGAATATTCCATTGTATGTATAGTCCACATTTTATTTATCCATCTGTCCTCAATGGACACTTGAGCTGCTTCCACCTTTTGGCTATAGTGAACGATTCTATGATCATGAGTGTATAAGTATCTCTCTAAGTCCCTGCTTTCAATTTTTTGGGGGGACAGATACTGAGAAGTGGAATTGTAGGACATGGTAATCCTATTTTTAATATTTTGAGGAACCACCATACTGTTTTCTATAGCTGCTGTACCGCTGTAGATTGTAGCCAGCATTGCACTAGAGTTCTAATTTCTCCATATCCTCACCAGTAGTTGGTCTTTCTGCTTCTTTGATAGTAGCCATCCCAGTGGGTATCTCACTGTGGTTTTTATTTGCATTTACCAAATGATTTTTGTGTTGTTAGGATTTTGATAGGGATTGCATTGAATCTGTATTAGATTGCTTTGGGTGGTGTTGACATGTTAACAACAAACTCTTGATTTCATTGCTTTTCTTTATTGTTTTTCTGTTCTCTCTTTTGTTTATCTGTGCTCTAATCCTAATTATTTCCTTCTTTCTGCTACTTTTGAGTTTATTTTATTCTTCCTTTTCTATTTCCTTATGGTATAAAGTTAGGTTGTTGATATTTGAGATCTTTCTTTTATAATATAACGCTTTACAGCTATGAATTTCCCTTTTTTGCTGCATCCCATAAATTTCAGTAAGTTGTGTTTTTGTTTGCATTCATCTCAAGGTATTTTATAATTCATCTTATTTCTTCTTTGACCTATTCACTGTTTTAGAGTGTCTTATTTAATCCCACATATTTGTGAACTTTCCAATTTCCCTTCTGTTGCTTAGTTCTAGTTCTATTGTGATTGAAAAAGAAACCTTATATGATTTTACTTGTTTTATATTTATTAAGACTCATTTTATGGTCTAATAACATGGTCTATCCTGAAGATGTTCCATGTATGCTTAGAAATTTGTAATTTGCTATTGTTAGGTGGTGTGTTCTGTGTCAATTAGGTCCAATAGGTTTATATTGTTCTTCATTTCCTCTGTCCTTATTGATCTTCTAACAGGTTGTTCTTTACGTTACGGAATGTGGTGTACTGAAGTCTCCAACTCTTACTGTAGAGCTGTTTATTTTTCCCTTCAGTTCTGTCAATGTTTGCTTTATCTGTTCAGGGGATTTTTATTTGGTGCACATATGGTTATACTTGTTATATCTTCTTGGTGAATTGACCCTTTTGTCATTATATAATGTCCTTCTTTGTCTCTTGTAACAGTTTTTGTCTGATATTGGTATAGCCACCCTTGCTTTCTTTTGGTTACTACTTGCGTGGAATATCTGTTTCCATCCTTGCACTTTCAACCAATTAGTGTCTATAGATCTAAAGTGAGGCTGGTAGATAGCATGTAATTGGATCTGTTTTTAAAATCATTCTGCCAGGCCAAGTGCAGTAGCTCACGCTTGTAATCCTAGCACTCTGGGAAGCCTAGGCAGGAGGATTGTTTGAGCTCAGGAGTTCAAGATCAGCCTGAGCAAGAGTGAGGCATCATCTCTACTAAAAACAGAAAAATTAGCCAGGCATCATGACACATGCCTGTAGTCTCAGCTGCTTGGGAGGCTGAGGCTTAAGCCCAGGAATTTGAGGTTGCTGTGAGCTAGGCTGATGCCATAGCACTCTACTCAGGGCAACAGAGTGAGACTCTGTCCCAATAAATAAATAAAACCATTCTGCCAAACTATGTATTTTGATTGGGTGGTTTAATCCATTTACATTTACTGATAGAGAAGGACTTAATATTGCCATTTTATTTTTTGTATGTCTTACAATTTTTTTTTGTCCTTCATTTTTTTACTGTCTTCTTTTTTGTTTAGTTGATGTTTTGTAGTGACATGTTTTAATTCCCTTTTCTTTCTTTTTTGCGTATACTCTTTAGATATTTTCCTTTTAGTTACTGTGGAGATTATGCACAACATTCTAAAGTTATAACAATGTATTTTAAACTGATAACTTCAATCAAATATAAAAACTCCACTTCTTTACAGTCCCCTTCCATTTATCTTATTAACATTACAAATTGTATCTTATGTATTGGGTACTCATTAACATAGATTTGCAATATTTTATACTTTTTTCTTTTCATTCCTGTAACAAAATAAAAAGTAGAATTATAAACCCAAGTTATAATAAAACTATTGTTACATTGTTCCATGTTTACCAGAGAACTTTGTATTGTCTTAAGGCTTTCAGTTACTGTTCAACATCCTTTCATTTCAACTAGAAGGACTCCTTTACCATTTCTTGTATGGTAGGTCTAGTTGTAATGAACTCCATCAGCTTTTGTTTATCTAAAACTGTCTTGATGCCTCTCATTTTAAAGGATAGTTTTCTGGATGTCAAATTCTCAGTTGTCAATTTTTTTCCAGCACTTTAAATGTATCATCCCACAGCCTACTGGATGGCAAAGTTTCTGCTGAGAAATCTGCTGATATTATTATTGAAGATCCCTCGTATGTGACAGATTTTCTTTTGCCGCTTTCAAAATTCTGTCTTTGACTTTTACTATTTTTTTGTGTGTGTGAGTTGGTGTTGGTCTCTTTAGGTTTATTCTACTTGGAGTTCATTGAGCTTATATTTATATATCCATATCTTTCACTAAGTCTGGAAAATTTTTGGCCATTATTTCTTCAAATAAGCTCTCTGCCTCTCTCTCTCTTTTACTTTTGGTATTGCTATAATGCATATATCAATCTGCTTTATATTGTCCCATGAGTCCCTTAGGCTCTGTTCATATTTCTTCAGTCTTTTTTCTCCTCAGACTTGGTAATTTCAAATGACCTGTCTTCAGGTTTACCGATTCCTTCTTCTGCTTGAGTTGCTGTTGAATCCCTCCAGTGAATTTTTCAATTCTATTGCTGTGTGTTTCAGTCCCAGAATTTCTGTTTGGTTCATTTTAATAATTTCTCTTTGTTGATAGTCTCATATGTTCACATATAATTTTCCTGATTTCCTTTAATTCTTTATCCATGTTTTCCTTTAGCTCTTGAATATATTTAAGAGCTTTGTGTGGTAACTCTAAAGCCTGTGTTTCTTCAGGGTTGCTTTATGTAGATTAATTTTGTTCCTTTGAATGGGCCATATTTCCCTCTTTCTTTGTATGCTTTGTAATCTTTTTTTGAAATTTGAACATTTGGAAAACAGCCACTTTTCCCAGTCTTTGCAGACTGGATTTGTGCTGGGGAAAACATTTACTAATCAGTCCGGTGGAAATGCTTAAGGTCGTCTCAGTTCTTCTCTGCAAATAAATCTTCCTTAGGCCTCTGTGTGTGCTATTCCCCTAATTCATCTGTACACTTGGATGCCTTTAAATGCCTTAATTTTTCTAAGAGTCTCACACCTGTTTTGTTGAACCTTTTATTGTTGAATGTTTTATTGTATTCATCTTCCTGTATCTCTGGCCCCAGGTGCCTGTGGGTCTGCAGTCCTCAGGCAGCTTTAATGCACCACGTGCATACTGCTGCTTTCAGCCAACACAAATCTGATATCTAAAATGTCACTCTTCCTGTCTAAGCTCTGATTCAAGTGAGACAGAAACCAGTCCCTCACACAACCTCCTGAGAAGACAGAAAGTTGCAAATAAGTTCCACTCTTTTCCTTCAGTCATGAGGGAGGAAGTAGCAGTTGGGTTAACTGCCTTGTGCCATGCCATAAGCAAGTGAGCAAAATTGCCATGAAATTTCCTATTTGAATTTGTTTCGAATGTGTCTTTTTCTTAACTGGGAATTCACTTGGTTGCTGCAGATTTTCTAGAGCTCCCATGAAGCTATTTAACTTAGTCTATTCTTGTTTTTGATGTTTTGGTGCAAGAACAAGGGCCTGGAGCTTCCTAATCTTCCATCTTACCTATGTTACTGCTCTCCTTATTTTTTGACAGATAATTTTTCTGAGTACAGAATTCTTGGTTGCCTTGGGTTTTTCCTTCAACATTTAAATGTGTAATGGAACTGCCTTCTCTTTTGCTGCTTACAAGAGCCACCTTTGATTTAGCTTTTGATCATTGATTACAGTGTCTTAGTGTGGATGTCATTGAACTTACCTTGTTGGAGTTCATTGTGCTTCTTGGATGTGCAGATTCATGTATTTCACCATATTTGGGAAGTCTGGGGCCATTATTTCTTCAGATTTTTTTCCCCCCTATTTTCTCCTTTCTCCCTCAGGGACTGACATTAGGTGTATGTTGCCATGCTTAATAGTATCCCATAAGTCACTGAGGCTGTGCTTATTATTCTTCATTCTTTTCTCTTTCTGCACCTCAGTCTGGATAATCTCAGTCAATTCTTCTTCAAGCTTGCTAATTCTTTATTCTGTTTGATCAAATCTGCTGTGGAACTCTTTTAGTGATTCTTTCATTTTAGTTATTATACTTTTCAGATCAAGAATTTCTATTTTGATTCCTTTTTGTAATTTGTCTCTATTAATATTTTAAATTTGGTGAGATATCATTCTCCTGGTTTACTTTCATTCTTTGTCCAAAGTTTTGTTTAGCTGTTTGAGCATATTTAAGACAGTTTATTTAGTCTCTGTGTAGTAAGTCTTAATGCCTGGGCTACCTCATGGAAATTTCCATTAAGATTTTTCCTATGAATGAGCCATACTTTCTCATTCCTTTTTCTTAAAAAAATGTAATTTTAAATAATATAAAGTGGCAAATGTCAAACTCAGATTCTCTCCCCTCACCAGGATTTGTTGTTGTGCCTGTTTATTATTATTGATGTTGCTGCTGCTCTTTGCCTGAATCCAGATTGCCTTTGGAAAGATGCAATGGTGGTTACGGGTTGACAAAAACTTTCCTGATATGAGAACTCTATATTGCATTTAAGATTTTATTTTAAATTAATAAAAAACAATATTCCTTCTCCAGATGTATTCTTGTGTTCGGGTCTCTAACATTTAAGATTCAAATCTTTGACAAAAATGTATCAAATATACAGTCACTTAGAACGTTGCCTTTTATAAATATTTGATTAAGAGTATCCAGGCCAGGTGCAGTGGCACATGCTTGTAGTCCTAGCACTTTGGGAGGCTGAGGCAGGAGAATCACTTGAGGCCAGGAGTTCAAGACCAGCCTGGCCAATAGCAGGACCCCATTTATACAAAAGAATAGAAAAATTAGCCAGGCATGGTGGCACATGTCTCTAGTCCCAGCTACTTGGGAGGCTAATGCAGGAGGATTGCTCGAACCCAGGAGTTTGGGTTGCAATAAACTATGATGACACCACTGCACTCTAGCCTGGGAGATAGAGCAAGACCCTGTCTCAAAAAAAAAAATATTTAATGGTGATATTTTGAGTATACACATAAACAGCATGCCATGGACTTTCAGTACCCTTTTTAAGCACTGGAAACCACTGGTTAAGTATCTGAAGATTTAATGAGATTAGAGAATCAATTCCAGGAACTCCAGAACCAATTCACATTGACCTTTTCTTAAATTAACAAATATAATGAAAATGGCTGGTTGCTCCCAACTGTGTTGGAGAATGTGGAGGAAATAAAAAAAAAAATGAGCTCAAGTCTTCAACTTCCCAGCTCGAACTCCATGTAAGTGACCTAAAAGTATTTGTGTCTGCCCTGAAAGAAACCTTTATCTCCTGGTAGCCACACAGTAGTAATTTTTCTGAAAATGAAACCTAGAGTAATTCATCCTGAATTATAACACAAGTTGAATTTCCAACTTCACGGAGTGTCTTCTGTTAAAGTGAGGGCACTTTTTGGGAAAGAATGGGATCCTGAAAATTGGAATAAAAACATTTGGGAAGATCCTCATATGGCTGTAGATACCAAACCTTTAAATTCTGCTGTGTTTTTTGCCAGTAGAGATAATCTGAGATTAACCCTATTTTGCCTTTAAAAATTGTAATGACTTCTCCTAAAGTAGTTGGCTTCCAAGATACTCCTGTTTCTTCTTAAGACCCACCCCCACCATTTTTCCTCATTTCTTGTCTCATAACTAGACTCAAGTCCCAGAAGTCCCCAAAGGATGAGGTAAAAAGTATGACCCATCAGGAGATATGCTATACTCAAAAAGAGATGCATGATTTTTCTAATTTATACAGACATAAACCCAGGAAATATGTGTGGGGATGCATATTAAGACTGTGGGATAATGGTAGAAGGAATATAAAATTGTATCAGACCTAATTTTTTGATAGGAGCCCAATAAGCAGATTATTGACTGCGTATTATAGCTCAAGTGGGTAGAAAGATCTTGTTTGGTTTGCTACAACATGGAACAAAAGGTGGTCTACAATAAATACAGTTGAAATGCCAGAACTTCCTTAGTATATACCCTAGAGGAAAGTATCCATAGGCTAAGAAAGACTAGAATGTTAGAGTGGATTTATCATGTAAGACTTGCTCATTCACCCAGGGAAGGGTACATAGGACACACCTTTCACCATGAATGTGAGAAATAAATGTTAGCAGAGCTGCACCATCCCTGAAGAGTTCTGTGGCTGCTCCTCTTTGTAGTTCTGAAATTACAAGTGACTGCTGCCACTGAATTAGGATCCTTGAGTATAACGGGGATAACTATATCCCAGGGTGACAGGAGGCAAGTGGTAGCACTAGATTGCCAAAGACAAAGTGAGTGTGTTTAGTGTAATGAAGAGTGAAGTCAATGCAGTTATCACAATAGTCTGGCTTGCAGAAACCTCTGGCATAGAATAGTTGATCATGGTGTCCCTAGAAGAGATAGATATATACAGTCCACTAAATTCTAGCTCTAGGTCAAGTGAACAGAAGCCTAATTTGTCACCAAAATAGGATTGTGGACCTTCAGTCAATTTCCAATTTCCAGAGTTAGTTCTTGTCTGGGTTTATAGACCCAGAACCCTTTGAATGAAGGGCAAAATGGGTCACCTTGAGAAAGGATCCCACTACACTGCCAAACTTTATACTTTTAAATCTTTCTCCTAGCCATGCTAAATCAGATTTACAGCCCTTTACCAAGGAGACGGTACACTGGAGAAGGGAAATAATCAGACTCTTTGGGGATTACTGGATACAGGATCCAAATTGACATTAATTCTAGGAGTCTCAAAATGTCACTTTGGTCCACCAGTCAGAGTACAGTTTTATGGAGGTCAGGTGATCAATGAAGTTTTAAACCCAGGCCCATCTCACAGTGAGTCCAGTGGGTCCCAAAGCATACCCTGTGGGTATTTCCCCAGGTCCAGAAGGCATAACTGGAATAGACATATTCAGCAACTGGCAAAATTCCACATTGGTACCCTGACCTGTGAAGTGGGCTATTAGGGTAGCAAAGGCCAAGTGGAAGCCATTAGAACTGCCTCTACCTAGGAAAATAGTAAACGAAAAGGAACACCATATTCCTGAAGGGACTGCAGAGATTACTGCCACCATAAAGGACTTGAGGGATTCAGGCATGGTGATTCCCACCACATCCCCACTCAACTTACCTATTTGGCCTGTGCCAAAAATAGATGCACCCTGGAGAACTACCATAGATTATATAAACTTAACCAGGTGGTGACTCCAGTTGCAGCTGCTGTTTCCAACGTGGTTTCATTGCTTGAGAAAATCAACACATCCCCTTGTACCTGGTAAGTAATTATTGATCTGGAAAATGCTCAATACTTCTTAGTAAAGACCACCAGAAGCAGTTTGCTTTCACCTGGAAAAGCCCACAGTACTCCTTCCCTGTCCTCCTCAAGGGTATATCAACTCTCCAGTCCTGTGTCATAATTTAGTCCACAGGGACTCTGTCTTTCCCTTCCACAAGACATCACACTGGTCCATACATTGACAATATCATGCTGATTGGACTTAGCAACAAGTAGCAACTACTCTAGATTTACTGGTAAGACTTTTCTGTGTGAAGGGTCGGGGGCAGGAGTAAATCTGACAAGAATTGAGGGACTTCCACTTCAGTGAAATTTGTCAGGGTCTGGTAGTGTGGGCCATGCCAAGATATCCCTTCTAATTGTTGCAGCTAGCCCTTCTTGAAATAAAAAAGGAGGCACAATATCTAATTGGCCTCTTTGGATTTTGGAGGCAATGTATTACTCATTTACTCATTACTGGATTTACCACTCAAGCCTATTAACCAAATGTCATGGTATAAATGTTTGTGTCCTTCTAAAATTCAAATGTTGAAACCTAATTCTCCATGTGATAGTTATCAAGGGGTGGGGCCTTTGGGAGGTGAATAGGTCATGAGGGCTCTGCCCTCATGAATGAGATAAATGCCCTTATAAAGAGGCCTAAGGGAACTTGCTAGTCTTTTCCCCTTCCATTATGTGAGGATGCAGCAAAGTGCCATCTTGGAAGCAGAAAGCAAGCCCTCACCAGACACTGAATCTGCTGGCATCTTGTTCTTGGAACTTCCAGCCTCCAGAACTGTAAGCAATAAATTTCTGTTGTTTGTAAATTACCCAGGCTAAGGTATTTTATTAGAACAGACCAAATGGACTAAGATACCAAGTGACCCAAAAAGCTGCTAGTTTGGAGTGGGACCCCAAACAAGAAAAGGCTCTGTGACAGATTCAGGCTGCTGTGCAATCTGCTGCCACCTGGACCATTTGATCTAGCAGATCCAGTGGTGCTTGGAGTGCCAGTGACAGAGATGGAGTCTTTGGCAAGCCCCTATAGGTGAATCACAGAACAGACCCTCAGGATTTGGAGCAAATCCTTGCCATCCTTTGTGAATAACTGGTGGGAAAACAGCTTTTGGCTTGCTGTGGAGGGTTAGTAGAGACTAAGCACTTAACCATGGGGCACTAAGTTACCGTGCAGTCTGAGCTTCCCATTGTGAGCTACATGTTGTCTCAATGACCAAACCATAACGTTGGGTGTGCACAGCAGCACTCGATCATAAAATATGAGTGGTATATATGAGATTAGGCTTGAGCAGGCCCTGAAGACACAAGTAAGTTACATAAGGAAATAGTCCTAATGCCCAAGGTCCTGAATAATATGCAGGCACCACCCAAAAGTAGATAGCTATGGCAGTAGTGCCCACTTCTGGGACATCTCTGAAGGACAGTGGTGAAGGGATAGCTTTATAGTAGGTAGAACTTCAGATATTGTACCTGGTTGTATGCTTTGCCTGGAAGGAGATGTGGTCAGACATGCAATTCTATACTGATACACGGCTTAGCCCACAATTTTGCTGGATGATCAGGGACTTGGAAGGTACTTGTTTGGAAAATTGGTGACAAGGAGATTTGAGGGAGAAATACGTCAATAGACCTCTCTGAATGGGCAAAAACCATGAAGGTATCTGTGTTCTTTTTGAATCCCCACCAATAAGTGACCTCAGCAGAGGAAGACAGTAATAAGCAAGTGGGTAGGTGTGGTGTGAGGCCCAAGAGTTGTTCAAGCAAGGGTAATATCCTTGCCCAATTCCTCTGCTTCTGCTTTCCTTCCTGCTGTTGCACAATCTCCTGATCTCTGAAGGTCCTGAGGAACACATCCAGGTAAGCCCTTGGCTCAGACACTGATGATTTAAAAAAAAACAGCCCACTTTTCAGAGGATTTAGTACTTAACTGCTCTCCTAACGCAAAACCTCTGGTCAGTGCACCTGGGCTTTGCTCAGCACTGCTGCTTACTAGCATGACAAAGGGCTAATCTTTTAATCATAGTGCTTGATGGATCCTGCCTGGGCCACTGACATAATAACCTTCCTGGATGTGGATCTCTATCCCAGGGAGATTGTCTGGCATTCCCAAGAAGTGCCATAGGAGGCTGCTGCCTATGAGAGGAGTCCCCAGGTCCCCAACTTTCCCTGTAACCACATAGAAGGTCTTTACCACACTGATTGGATGAAGACAGAAACTGAAAGGTACAACTTTACACATCTAGAAATCCAAAATATTCTGAGAAAACCTCCAAAGAGAAAAGGGGGGGAAATTAAAAAAAAAAAAACGCATGTGGCAAGAAAAGGCAGGGTCATGGTAGAGGATGGTTTCAATCCATAGACCTCTGGGTTGTAGTCCCAGCACTCGTCTGCTGTGCCACTCTGCTACTGATGCCTCTGTTAGTTCAAAAGCCCTGATCCTTAGGGTTACAGGGAAAAACACTCATGGCACCCCTGTAGCATAGCAAAGGGACTAATTCAAACCCAGCCTAAACCCAGAATCCTTAAACTGGATAAAGCAGCAACTGCCAGGGAGGAAGATCCTAACCCTGACAATTTTGGTGTGAAGCTCTGTGGAGGAAGACACGTAAAAATGTAAGCACAGTAGAGAGTAACCCCCTTAAGTATATCAAGTGGCAAACAAAAATGGAGGGAGGAAACAAGCAAAAATTAAATCGAAAGAAAGGTTCACAGTTTGACCCAATTAGAAGGCCAAAATTTACTAAAATAACTTTTACATCAAAAAGATAAAAAGATTCCATTTTTAGGTTTAAATAGGCTAGCAATTGGAAATAATCATAATTCCCACTGTAGTATAAATTAAAAGCTCTGGAGACTGGCAGTGCTTTCAGTATCCATAAGTTCATACCACAACTCTTAGGTAATAACGAACTAAGTCCTTATAAATCATTATGGGATATCCCTCAATAGAGAAGTCTGCTTTTGTCAACTCTGGAATTTTTGATTGTTAAAATGAATAAAACAAGGCATTTAGTCTTATCCATGGTTAAGTGTCTCTTTTTTACCTTACTTTACTCTAAAGACCCCCTGACAAGCTACAGATTAAGGATCTGGAACAAGTTTTTAAAAGCATTGATCAGAAATGTACCAGGTAAGTAGCAGGCCATAGCAAGAAACTGAATTAGGATTTCAAGTGTCCTATCAGAACACAAGTGGACAGTTTCATGGAATTAGACTACTTAACACAAGACTCTTGGTTCAAGACAGTTATAAACAGGAATACTGATTTATATTTTATTTCATTTGCTATTTTTAATCATGAATTATGTATTTATTTTTGACCATTCTACTTCTAAGAAAAACTCTTTACACAGATACTCATTAATTAGAGTCAGTAAGATCATGTCAATAGGGAACTTAAGTATCTTTAGGGATTTTCACTTTCACTTCTGGAACACAGAAAAGGTCCCTTCTATTAAAACACTTTACTAGAAATGTTACCAGATGAAATTGTGATAGATTCATCCATAAATTAATTTCTTCCTGATTTAGCTCATCTTTCATTCCAAAAATATTCAGAGACTAGTCTTATGGAATAAATTTTTTGTGTATTAGGGTTTTTTAATTGACAAATTAAAAATTATATATATTTATCTTGTCTAACATGTTATTTTGAAATATGTACATATTGTGGAAAGGCTAAATCAAGCTATTTAACATATGCATTACCTCACATACTTATTTTTTGTGGCAAGAACACTACAAATCTACTCTGTTAGTAATTTTCAAGGATACAATGCATTGTGTAGTCATGCACTGGAAAACAGTGTTTCAGTCTGCTGTGGACTGCATATATGATGGTGTTCCCATAAGATTATAATCCCTTATTTTTTTCTAGTATATCTTGCAATGGGATAATCTCATATTTTTACATGCCTTTTCTATGTTTAGATGCACACTTACAATTGTGTTACAATTGCATACAGTATTCAATACAGTGACCTGCTGTACAGGTTCACAGCCTAGAAGCAATAGGCTATACCATATAGACCAAGTTGGTAGTAAGCTATACCATCTAGGTGTGTGTAAGTACACTATGATGTTTGCACAATGACAAAATCACCTAATGACATATCTCAGAACACATATCTCAGACCGTATCCTCATGTTAAGCAACACATGAACTGTATTAACTGTAGTCACCATATTACACAATAGGTCTCTTGAACTTTTTCTTCCTACCTAACTGAAATTTTGTATCCTTTTACCAATATCTCCCCCATACCCCACACCCAGCTCCTAGTAACCACAGTTCTACTCTCAACTTTGTAGTAAGCCTTCATTTGCTTACTACAATGGTGCCAGACAGGATTGATTTACATTATTCACTGACAGAACAAATCAAGGTTTGTACAGTCTGAGATCTCCTCTTGCATTTGGATAAGTGCTTTAGGATAAGTTAGAGAGGTTCTTCATAAAATCAAGAAAAAGGCAGTTGATTGCCTAAGGTCAAACAAACTAATATAAATTATTTTTTCAATAATTGGCTTGGACAAAAAGGAGGCTGATAGGGGACGGGGGGAAGGGACGGGTATATGCATACACAAAGAGTGTGATGCACACCATCCAGGGGATGGACACACTTCAAGCTCGGACTTCGGGAGGGAAGGGGGGCCAAGGGCAACATATGTAACCTAAACATCTGTACCCCCATAATATGCTGAAATAAAAAAGAAAAAAAAAAAGGAGGCCAAGTGGGCACTTACTATCATTAACCATGTCACTTTTGCAATTACTATAAATTGTTGTTGTTAAATATATTGTTAAGAGGGTCTTAAATGTCATTGTGAAGCCACTACCTCATGAGTTCATGATTCTACATAAATGAGCCTGAAACAACTTGGTGTTCAATCCTGATGACTACCTTAAACTAAGTTGTTGGTATATATCTGAAAACCTGATCATCTTCCTATCTTTTGTGTGGATAGCCTATTGTTCTGGGTTCAGGGAGACTCAACAGGAAAGATCATAACAGGAACACTTCCACTTATAGCAGCACCTGTGTAGAAGATATCCAAAGTAAATGGTCAAATATACTGTACAATTCTACTTATCTAAAATGTCCAGAATAAGCAAATTTATAGACAGAGAGTGGTTGCCAAAGGCTGAGGAAAGAGGGGAATGGGAGGTGACAGTTTCTTTGCAGGTGATGAAAATATTCTAAATTGATTTTGTAATGGTTACACAATTCTGTGGGTATACTAAAAGCTACTGAACTGTACACTTTAAATGGGTGAATTGGATGGAATGTCAATTATGTTTTCATAAAGCTGTTACAAAAGAAAACTACTAAAAAAGTAATGGCTAAGAAAAGAAAAAAATAAAAGGCACTATCAGAGAAATCACCTATAAATAAAAAAGGGAGGGACAAGGCTAGAATGAATCCTGTGGTGTAGATTAGAGTTGAAGATAGTATGAAAATAGGTTTATTTTAATATATGTGAAGGCAGATGTTTACAGAAATAAATAGATATGTGTGTGTACATGGGTCACTAAATATACACCTTTTTTCTAACTGTGTCCTGGAGGGCTGTTAGAAGCATATCTAATGTTCACACCTTAGATTTTAAATACCATTCTTCAATAAAAGGAGCCAGGGAAGCCTGATTCAAGGATTGGGACAGAGAAAATATAAGATGTGCTTGGAGCATCTTCCAGTGTGCAAATTAAGGATAGTTCCAAATGGCTAAAGCTGGAAAAAAATGAATAACAAAATAAATAATGATAGTGTTAGATTGTAACCCAATGAGTAAGTAGCCATGAGTCTATACTGACATAAATGAATGAATATACAAATAAACAGGAGAGAAGAAACATATCTTCAGAAGAATTCCAAACAATAAAGAGAGAAAGAATACAAGAACTATAAATTACCATGAGAACAGTACAGTAATAATTGTTGCAGGCAAGGGTCACCAATGAATGCCAACATTAGTGGGCAAAACATTAAAGAGAAAGAGGATATTTATATATCCTCAAAGCATCTTCCCCCAAATACTTATTAATTACTAAGGTGGTCTGAATATTGTGTTCACACATGCTTTGATAATCCTTTTTCCGGAAGATAGAACTTAATTTCCCTCCCTTGGCATACAGGCTGGACTTGGCGATTACTTCTTCCCCGCCCCCCACCCCCCACCCCCAGGACTGTGAGATGCAATTACTTCTAAAAATAGAGAATGGAAAGAGAGAAATGGTAACTTTATAGACAGACACCTAGCAGACCCCACTTTCACCAAGTGGTCAAGGTTAACATTGCGAGGAAAAGTCATGTTGGCATCAGGTACCCCCTGTAAGATGCAATGAGGATACTTCACCTCTGTGGTATTAATCTAAAAAGTCAGTAACGCCAATTTAAGAAAACATCAGACAACTCCAAATCAAGAGACATTCTATAAAATTCCTGGCCAGTTCTCTTCAAGTGTCAACATCATAAAAGACAAAGGACTGAAACTGTCACAGAGTGGAGGAGACTAAAGACATGTGACCACTAAATTCAACATGGGATCTTAGACTGGATCTTAGATCAGAAGAAGGGGAATAGTGCAAAAATATTGGAAAAACTAATAGAAAATTCAACTAAGGTCTGTAGTTCAATTAATAGTGTCCCAGTGTTAATTTCTTAGCTTTGAGAAATATACCATGGTTGTGTAAGATGTTAACGTTAGGAGGGAAACATGAAGTTACCAGTTGGCCCTGGCGTCCTGCTGTAAGAATAGACTTCATGTATTTATATATTTACTCTTGGTATAGACTCATAAGGTTCTATTTTTTCAGCAGTTTATAAGTCATTAGTGTACTTTTTTTGGTGCTCACTGTCCCAGATTTGGCCAATGGGTGGTATTGGTATATAGAATTAAGAGACATGGAAAGTTTCAGGAGGTTTGCAGGGCTTTGCCTTGAAGGGATATGTGAGCGTGTTAGTTTACAGACGAGAAGCTGCTTAGCAACAAGGGGGGCATTCCACTGATCAGGGGCGACTGCAATGGCACCTATTTCAAGGCCAGCAGGCCAGCGCCTTGTGCAAGGCAGAGCTTGGTATGGGGTCGCAGGTTAAGGGACTGATCAAAGAATGTCAGCCCAGCAGACATCTGCAGTTAAAACCAATTAGCCTCAAGGACAGTTCCTGCTTCACTCCTGACCACGTCTTGGTTAATGGGAAACTAGATAAAGAAATATATGGTCTCTATATTTCTGTTTTAGCTTTATTGCTAATTGACAATTTTATCTTTAATTTGTATGCTCAGCTAGGTCTATTCTTAACTTAGGGCTTAAGAAGTTTATCTTAGAAAAATTTTGTAACTGTTTGCTCACGTAGATAGAATTAATTACGGGATCTCTTGAAACCTTTGGGGAGCCTTGAAACCTAGATGAATGATCTGTACACATAAATCTGTAACGACTAACAACTAATTGCTGTACCAATAAATACTGATGCGGGATATCGCTCAGGACCTCCTGGCTCACGGGAATGCTGGAGGAACTCTGACTCCCCCATCACTTTAAACTACACTTTGTTTGTCTCTCTATTATTTCCAAATCTCTTGCGATGATCCTGCCTGGGACCTGTTTTGCTGGGAGAGGGCGGGAGTCCCTTCAAACTGGCTCCTCTCTCCTAGTGGCATGTTCCATCGTTTTGTTTTTTGGGTTTTTTTTCTTAAGCACTTCCTTACTTTCTGGCATGACAAGATATTCCAAGATTAAACCCTAATCCTGGAAGCAGCCACTTCTCTAAGAAGTCCTGGTTTCCATCAATGGAAAATGGTGTCAGACACTAAGATCTGGGCACTATATGTGCTACCTGCTACTGCAGTATCCTTGCTTCTTTGTCTTTTCAGTGGACAGAACTAGGAAATACGTATGTGTACATACACATACACACAGATATGCACACATACACATGCACACAAACATGCATGTGCACATAAACATGCATGGACACACAACTACACATCTTAGGAATCAAAATACTTCCAATTACAGTCCATCCTCACAAGCTGTTTTCTTGCTTTGCCTCATTTCTCCTTTGTAGGACTTTCCTTCCACAGTGAGAACCCTGGCTCCTACTAACACGGAAACATGTACTCATGCACCCAATCCTATGTAATGCACACAAAATAGTTTCAGGATTGCTTTTCCCAGGCTGCTACAATATACAAACATATTAGAGAGTTTTGGATTGTTTGTAATTCTAATACACACACATATAACAAGCCCTGCCAGACACTGAGGTATGTTCATTATTTTCCCTATGTATGCCTGTTGCACTTTTGCTCTTTTCACTTAACATTTCCTAAAAACAACTCAAAAGAGTTTGTTGGTATCTCCTTCCTCATTCTTTTCACAGCTGGGTTTTACTCCATCATGTGTTATTTAATCAATTTCCTATGCTTGACTGTCCAAGCAGTTTCCAATATTTTGCAACTGTAAATAATGCTCTCATCAATAACTGTGTGCATGTGCACACTCACATAATTGGAGGTGACTCTTCAGGATTAATTCTTAAAAGTGCGCTTGCTGTGTCAACAGTCTGTGTATATGTAATTTTATTAAGTATTGTTATTTCCCTCTATAGGGCTTATACCATTTTGCAGTCCCACCAACAATGTATGAACATGCCTGTTTTCCCACAGTCTGATCACTATATAGTACTGTCAAGCTTTTGAATTTTTGGTAATCTAATGGGTGAGAACTGGTGTTTCAGTGTTGTTTAATTTACATTTCTCTTGCCATGAGTAAAGTTGAACATCTTTTCATATGTTTATACCTCTTTTGGTAAAGAGCGTGTTCATATCTTCTGCTCACTTTCCTATAGGTTTTCTGGTCTTTTTCCCTCAAATTTTAAAACATTGATAAAATGAGGATTAACCCTTTACGAGTGAAATATGTTGATTTATATGTTGATATGTATTTTCTTACAGTCATTTGCCTCCAGATATTGCTGATTGTATTCTTCAGCCATGCAAAAGTTTTTTTGTTATGTGTAAATAACATTTATTAATTTTTTATTGGCTCTGATTTTTTTCTTTCTTCCCTTTTTATAAATTTCAGAATATTACAGGGGTACATTTTGGTTACATAAATTGCTTTTGTACAGTTTTAATCAAAGTTATAAGTGTGTCCATCAACCAGATAGTGTGCACTGTACCTGTTAGGTGTGAATTTACCCATCCCCTGCTCACCCCTCCCACCTGCTTGATTTCTGTTGAGTTTTACTTCCATATGTACACATAAGTCTTGATCTGTGGATTTTAAGTCAGAATTAGAAAGCCTGTAGCTACACCAGGCTAAAGATGATTTCATCTGTTGTCTTCTGTCCTTTTATTTTTCTTATTTAAATCTCTGACACATTAGAAATTATGTATTATGCGAGGAATAGAATTTTATCATTTTCCAAATGGCTCACTAATGTCCCATTTATTATAAGAATATTTGCCAGTTATTTGATTTTCCACCTTTCTGAAATACTACTTTTTAAAAAATGTTTTTGGTCTAATTCTACTCCATTATGTTCCATTGATCTATTCATGTGCCACCACACTGTTGAAATTATAGAGGCTTTGTAAGGTGTTTTCATATCTGGATGGGCAAGTCCCCCTAGAGCACTTCCTGTGCAGTGTTTCCACAGCAATTCTTATGTATAATTTTTCCACATGAATTTTAGGATTAACTTGTAGTTGATATAGCTCAATGAAGAAAACTCAATGGAATTTTTAATGGGATTACATAACTTTGTAAATTATAAAGTTAATGAGACTGACATCTGTGCTATGTTGAGACGTTCTAATCAGGAAGAGAAGATGACTATTTATTCAGGTCATTCTTGTGTGCTTTCAGTCGTGTTTTATAGTTTTCTTATTATTGGCTTAGAACATTCTTTATTAACATTATTCCTAAATATTTTTCTTAGTCTAATGTTACCAAAATTGGAGTCACTAATTTTATTACAAACAAAAGGACAACACCTTGTGAAAATTATTACCATGCTCCATTTAAGAACAGTCGTTTTGTGCTCTTTTTAGGTATTCACAGCCAGGCCTATTATATTTCCAGAGTTCTGACATAATGACCATGAAGAATGTATGTTCTGATGGTTTATTTGGTTTTTCTTTTCCAAAGGCCTATAGCTAAATGTTGTGTAGTAGTGTTAGATATAGATTTCCTCTTTCCATAAAGCACTAATGTTCATTTCTGCTGTGGTTTTTCTATTAACCCAATCAAAAGCGTTCATTTCCCCTTTTTTCATCACCATTTTTATGTAAAATAGAGGTTTCAAATTTATCTAGCAGAGAAATCATAAAACACATAAGTTCAGTTTTTATATTGTTTTTGATTTATATATCATTTATTTGATCTATTTTGGGTGAATGTCCATAGAAACTTCCAATTATGGGAAAACACTTTGAAGTAAAAGGTCAATACATATGTAGAACGGTTATCATTTCTATTTATATCCTCAGTAGAAATTTCTTAAACTGCTGGTGTGAGATGACCCCACACCACACACATGTGTACATGCACACACATAAATTCCCCTGTGACTTTCAGCTCTGGCCATGGGAGAAGCAAAAGGGCTTTAGTGGAAATGTGTCAATGAAGGCTGTCCTCAGGTGATCTCAGGCTATCCCTGCCAAAGCTGGTAAAAAGATCGCTGAAGTCTGGACATCTCCAGCTAAGGTGTTGGGGCCAGTGACCCCCATCTGTCATTCTACTTTCATCAATCCTCCCAAAACTTTCTGATTTCCCAAAACTAAAACCTCTTTCCTTTCATTCTGCTGAAAAACTTCTCTGAGCCAGTAATGCTTCTAGGACCTGGGGAGATTAACCCTGCCATGAACACTTGGGGCCAAAGGCACAGGACAAAGGAGAGTCCTGATGTAGCCATTTGTCAGGATCTGGGACATTTGGGCTCTTAGGATTATGGAAAAGGAGGGGTCATGGCTAAAGGGCAGTGTCTTGGGCTGGCCATAAGAGCGGGTGGCCTCAGAACCTTACCCCCTGACTGAAGGACTAACAGCCTGAAACTTTGGGCTGGATCACTGGAATGTGGGCATAGCTAAGATGATAGGGCTTAGGGCCAGGGGTGAGAATAAATGCCCTTCAGTCTGGTATTAGGGAGGCTGAGTGTGTGGCTAGTGACACTCATCACAGACACTGGAGGACTCAGGAAGAGGTAAGGTTGAAGACCTAATGTCACTCACACAGGACAACAGTCCAGGATAAATGAATACAGTAATTCTTCCATGTCTCCCAAGAAGTTGAATCCTTGGGGTTCTCCTCAACAGATCAGTGAATGAGGTACATAGCCAGGTATGCAGCCTTGTAGAGAAGCAGTTTATTAAAACAAAAGGCCACATAACACAGAGCACTGTTGTGCAGAAAATAAAGCAAAAATCAGATATCTCATGATCAATGAAAGAAAGCAACTTTTTTTTCTTCATTCCATATCAGGAAAGTGGAACAACATTTACTAGTGATTTCTGTCATCTTCACACTTATGGGGAAAGGAAAGGAATGGTCAGGAGAACGCTTCTTATGACAGGAGTTGATGACTGGACATGAATTTGGGAGGTCCAGAAGGCAGTGTTATAGACTAAATTGTGCCCCTCCCCATCCCAATTCATGTGTAGAAGCCCTACTCTCCAATATGACTGTATTTGGATATAGGACATTTAAAGTGATAGAGATAAAGTGAGGTCCTAAGGGTATGGCCTTAATCCAGTATGACTGGTGTCCTTATAAGGAGAGACACTAGGGAAGTACATGCACAAAGAATGTGCCATCTGAAGACACAGTGAGAAGGTAGCCAAGGAGAGAGGCTTTAATAGAAACCAAACCTGCTGACACCTCGTTCTGGGACTTCAGCTCCCAGAACTATGACAAAATAAATGTTCTATCTATGCTGCAGGCACCCAGTCTGGTGTTTCCTTATGTCAGTTCTAGAGAACTAATACAAATTTTGGGCCCAGGAGTGGGGTGCTTTGTAACAAGCTTAAAAATGTAGAAGTGGTGCTTGGAACTGGGTAATTGGTAGAGGCTAAAAGAGTTTTGAGGCACATGTTTTAAAAAAGCCTGGATTGCCTTTAAAAGACTGTTGGTAAGAATGCAGATGTTAAAGGTGATTCTAGTAAGGTCTCACAGAGAAATGAGGAATGTGTAACTGGAAACTGGAATCTTACTATGCAGTGGAAAGGAACTTACCCAAATTGTGTGCTAGTGTATTGCGGAATGTAGAAATTGTAAGTGATTTAAGTGCAGAAATATTCAGATGAAATTTCTACACAAAGTGATTAAAGTGTGGCCTGATTTCCCCTTGTTGCTTATGGTAAAATATGAGAGAGAGAGAAACTGAAGGAACTATTAAGCAAAAAGGAACGAGAACTTTAAAGACTTAGAATATACTCAGCCTATCTATACAGCAAAAAATGAGAAAGCATGTTCTAGGGAGAACACCAAGAGTGTGGCTGGACAACCATTTGATAAAAGAGATTAGTATGGGTATGAGTGGAAACCATTAACCCCCTCACCAGAAACTCTGCCAGCTCAGCCTGAACAGTGAAGGAGATAGAACGAAACGAAGGCAGGTTATTGGACTTCTGGGATTGTAAAGGACGGTATAATAGAGCTATCCAGCTGCAAACATGGGTTAATCTTCAAGAAAAGCGAAGAGTGTGATTCTCAAAGGTGCATTTGAGATTGGCAGGGCCACCACTCTGACCATGGGACCAGAATACAGGTTTGGAGGGGAGGGGCGCCAAGTGTGTCTCCTCGTCAATTTCAGTGGGCCAGCAGCTACTGCCCAGGGCCAAAGGATCAACACTGCAGCCCCAGTGAGCCCAGAAAGAAGGGCTGCCAACCCAGTGGGCTCAGGAGACATTGGGTAATGAGCCAAAGAGGATTATTCTCAAGACTTAAAACCTTATGGAATTTGCCTTGCTAGGTTTGGGACTTGCTTGGAACCCAGCGCTCCTTATTTCTTTTTGATGTTTCTCTTTTGGAATGGGAAAGTCTAGCCTCTGCTTGTCCCACCATTGTATTCTGGAAGCAGATAACCTGCCTGGTTTCACAGGATCACAGCTGAAAAATTTTGATGAATTGTACCTGGAATCTCAATCCACACTTGATTTAGATGATATTTAGATGAGATTTTAGATTTAGAGTTGATGCTGAAATGGGTTCAGAATTTTGTTACTGTTGGGATGGTGTGAATGTATTTGTATGTGACAAGGACATGAACTTTGGCAGTCCAGAGGACAGTGTTATGGATTAAATTATGTTCCCTCAAGATTTATATGCTGAAGTCCCAAGGCCCAGTGTGACTGTATTTGGAAATAGGGCCTTTAAGGTTATTAAGGTTAAATGAGGTCATAACGGTACGATCCCATCCAAAATGACTTGTCCTTGTAAGAAGAGGAGACACCAGGAAAGCATGCACACAGAGAAAAGGCCACGTGAGGACACGGGAAGAAGGCAGCCATCTGCAAGCCACAGAAAGAGGTTTCAGTAGCAACCAAACCTGCCAACACCTTGATCTGGGACTTCCAGGCTCCATAAGTATAAGAAAATAAATTTGTGTTGTTAAAGCCACCCAGCTTGGGGTACTTTGTTATGGCCGCCCTCGTGAACACACTGTTAACACAGAAAGTAAATCATAAATCAACTGTCTCATGATCAAAGAAAGAAAGCAACTTTTCCCCATGCCAATTCAGGAAAGTGGAACATTTACTCGTGATTTCTGTCAGCTTTACATTCATGGGAAAGAAAAGGAGAGGAGAGGTCAGCAGAACACCTCTTGTGGTAGGAGCTGATGGCCAGACTTGGTCTTCCTGTGTCTGTGGAGGTGAGACTTCTGGCTAAAGCCACGCCCACACTCCCTGCACACATACGGCTTCTCCCCAGAGTGGGTCCGCTGATGTCGGATGAGGGCAGACTTAAAGCCAAAGCCACGACCACACTCATCACAAACACATGGCTTCTCTCCTGCGTGTGTCCTCTGGTCAGAGATGGGGTGTGACTTCTGGCCAAGTCCTTGCCCACACATTCTCTCTACATAAAGCTCCTCCTCTGAGTGTGTCCTCTGGTGTCTGGTGAGGAGTGACTTAAAGCCAAAGGCACGCCCACACACGGGACACAGGTAAGGCTTCTCCCCTGTGTGCGTCCTCTGTGTCTGATGAGGGTGACCTTCTGACCAAAGGCACGCCCACACACGGGACACAGGTAAGGCTTCTCCCCTGTGTGTGTCCTCTGGTGTCCGATGAGGGTGACCTTCTGGCTAAAACCTCGCCCACACTGGGGGCACAGGTAAGGCTTCTCCCCTGTATGTGTCCTCTGGTGTCTGATGAGGGTGACCTTCTGGCGAAAGCTGTGCCCACACTCAGCGCAGACATATGGCTTCTCCCCTGAGTGTGTGACCTGGTGGCTGAGGAGCAGCGACTGCTGCCGGAAGCTGCGCCCGCACTCTAGGCATAAGAAGGGCCTCTCCCCTGTGTGTGAGCTCCGGTGTTGGAGAAGCGATGCCTTCTGGCAAAAGCCTCTCCCACACTCGGGGCACACGAAGGGCTTCTCCTCCAAGTGCGTCCTCTGGTGCAGAATGAGGGCTATCTTCTGGCGAAAGCCCCGCCCACAGTCCTCACATACAAAGGGTCTCTCCCCGGAGTGGATCCTCTTGTGGTTAGTGAGAGAGGAAGTGTACCTGAAGCATCGCCCACACTCCCTGCACACGTACGGCTTCTCTCCCGAGTGCTTCCTGTGGTGTATGTTGAGGGAGGCCTTCTGGCTAAAGCGGCGCCCACACTCGGGGCACAGGAAAGGCTTCTCCCCTGTGTGTGTCCTCTGGTGCTTGATGAGGTCTGATCTCTGGCAAAAGCCTCTCCCACATTCAGGGCACTCATGATGCCTGTGGTGGCTGAACAGGCCTGACTTTTTGCTAAGTCCTAGTCTATATTTTCCACATATAACTGCTCCAGATTCTGAGGCATTGACTCCTTTCAACATTGTGTCTGACTCCTCAGGGCTCATCCTCTGGGCCAGGCCAAGATCTGTTCCTCCTCCTCTGCTGCCTTCCACCCAATCTACTGGGTGACCTTGATGTGTGCTGAAAAATGTTCTTGAAATTCTGCTCGGCCTTGTCTCCCTGAATGATAAGTCGACGCCTTCTCTCCCTGCACCTTCTCCGTTCTCACTCGAGCAGCTTGGAGCTTCAAGTTGAAAGTCACTTGCCGCAGGTGAGCTTGGGAAGATGTGAGGGGGATGACCGCTTAGCATGTATTGTCTGAGGAACTGTGGACTAGAAAAGGCCACCGGGCGGGAGGGACAGGGCTGGAATTCTGTCCTGCGCTCTGCTAGAGAGAAAGTCTTGGTCAGAAATCACCATAGGTGCCTCGTGGATGGTAACACTTGCCCAGCAGTCATTCCTCAGATGTTCACAACAAAGCCTTCCTCTTCAGACCTACCTTCCATCCCACAGTGGCATAGTACACGCTCTGCTGCAGCACAGAACACCCACCCCACAAACCAGCTCTAAGTATCAGCCAAACTAAAAGGTTCAAGAAAGCATCACAGCAGGTTCGGCTCTACAAACTGCTACGCTGCTGCAAGTAGAGTTACACGTTTATCTTCTAAGCCACAGTCATTAACGGTGATATGAACACTACCCACAAATACATGCTTTTACTAAATGAGTTATTACAAATTTCCTAGTGACCTTTTCTACTGTAAGAAAGTGATGAATTTAATTAGGAGTTATTTCACCTAGAAGTTCCCCTAAATGGGGGAGGCAATATAAAACAGTGGTTAAAAAAATCCATGTGTGAAATTAAACGAAATGTTTCTCCATTCACAAGCAAATATTTAATTTAGCAGTGGAGCAGAGGGATGTGGTGTAGGTCTACAATCCCCCAAAGGATTTTTGACTCCTGGTGACCTTAATCAATCGAAGACCTGCTTTTCTGGGTTTTCTACAAGTCATTGTAAAAGGAAATTATAGGTGATTAGGTACCTATAATAATAGCACTTGCCTAAGAGATACCAAATTTGTATGTCTTGTTCCATTACAATTGGTTCTATCTACTTGGAGCTGATAAAAAAAAAATGCCATGAGCTCTGAGTAAACCTAAGCATGTCAGGCCTTTCTAGACCTGCCTGATTTTTTCTGATCAACATAAAATGAGACATGTTTTATGAACCAGCTATGGCCAGTCTGCCAGCTGTTTTATATATAAAATACTATTGCGGCACAGCCACACATTCCTTTATGTACTGTCTATGGCTGCTTTCAGAATACAACAGCAAAGTAGAATAGTTGTAACAAAGAACACAAAGTCCACAAAGCCCAAAATATTTACTGTTGGACCCTTTACAAAAAATGTTTGCTGAACGCTGATCCCCAGCACCGACTCATTCCAACTGGTCTAAAATGCCAGCTTCTGATCCTAATAAAAATAACCACCATGAAACCCTCTTCCTAACATTTAAAGCTCACCCTGCCCCTTGACAAAACTATTCAATAAGTTTAGTCCTCTGGATGTGTCTCTATGTGCAATGCTAGGTCTACAGGTTCCTCTGAAATTGCCTTGACAATTACTTACAACTGCTGACCCCAATGAAGTCCCAAACCGTTAACTCCTTTTAGCCTTGGTATGCTGATCTGACTATGGGTGGTTTCTCATCAGCAAATGTGCTCTAATTCAGTTCATTGAACTATCATTTATTTTGGTAAGCTAGTCTGAACACATTATCGTAACTCTTGGCAGGTGTGTGCATTTCCAGCTAGCAGCTTCCAAAGAAATACTTTTGTGTAATTCTAGCGTTTTGATAGGCTAAGATTTCAGTATTACACTATTGTCTACTTGTCCATGATTCAATGGGAAGAGAAATGCAACCACCGCTGCTTCTTTGGCTTGTTTATACACCCACTGGTCATAAACACTAAGACCAGTTTACTGCACATCATTTCAGGTGTACTTTTCAGCAGTAGAGAAATCACTTTTGTGTCTCTTCTGTATTAAATGTGACTGATCTTAAATACAGTTAAAATTGTCCTTATGGAAAGCATAGCTTCTAATAAAATATTTCACTTATTATATCATCATCTGTTTATAATGTCTTTTAAAATCTACAACTGCACTGTGCCAATTGATTTTTAGATGAATATGTAATTCAGCTAATGTACAGCAACTCAAAAGAGGAAAAAAAAAAACAATGTCTAATATCTCCTTAAGGAAATTTTTCCTGCTGCAGCTACAGTTGTGAGAGAGAGACATATAGCTGTGAGTTAAATGAATGGCCTTAGATATTGGCCTACAAGAGAAGCAATGCTGGGCATTCATTGCTTTAAAACAATTTAAAGCATTTTGTAATTTGGTCTGTAAATGTAAAAGGGGGATGTGTTTGGTATTAATCAAGCTAAATTCTTGGAAAATGTACAACTTTCATTATATGTCATCTCCATGGTTTAACCACAATATTGTTAGTATATGTGATGGTTAATTGTTTTTTTCCTAGATAGCACTCATGACATGTGACGTGATGGTTAATTTTTATTTGATGCCCAGTTAAGCATTATTCTGGGTGTTTGTGTAAGGGTGTTTGGGATGAGTTTAGTATTAAGTCAGGAGACCAGTAAAGCAGATTGCCACCCTTAATGTGGGTGACCCTCATCTAAGCAGTTAAAAGCCTGAAAAGAACGAAAAACTGACTGTATCCCAAACGAGAGAATTCCTCCTGCCTGAGCGCCTTCCTGCTGGGAAACAGAAAACATTGGCTCTTCCTGGGTCTCAAGCCTGCCGGCCTTCTGACTGGAACTACACCATAGGTTCTCAGGCTTTCAGGTTTGGACTGCAGCAATATCAGCTCTCATGAATCTCCAGCTTAATAACTGCAAATCTTGGGACTTGTCAGCCTCCATAATTGTGTGAGCAACATTCCTTACAGTGAACATATTAACTTTAAGAAATTGGCTCACACAATTATATATCTCCATCCTATTGGTTCTGTTTTCCTGGGGAAAAAATCTAATACAAATTTTGGTATGAAGAAGTGGGATGTTTCTACAACAAATACAGAAAAATGTGGAAGTGGCTTTAAAACGGGATGATAGAGAGAGGCTGAAGAGTTTTGAGGTGCAGGCTAGAAAAGGCCTAGATTGCCCTGAAGGGAATGTTGGTAGAAATATGGATGTTAAAAGCAATTCTCATGAAGTCTCAGATGAAAATATGGAACATGTTATTGAAAACTGGACGAAGGGCAGAAACTTTGGTATAAAGTGGCAAACAGCTAAATTGTGTTCTAGTCTTTTGTGGAAGGGTAGCACTTTCAAGTAATGAAACTGGATATTTATTAATAGCTAAGGAGATTTCTAAGCAAAGTGTTGAAGCTGCAGCTTGGCTTGTCCTTATCACTTACAGTAAAATGCAAGGAGAGAGATTAAGGAACTGGTAAGCACAAAAGAACCCAAACTTGAAGATTTGGAAAATTCTCAACTTATGCATATTGCAAAAAATAAGAACACTTGTTCTGAAGAGGATACTAGGGTATGGCTTAACCCATTTGATAAGGAGATTAGCATGAGTATGCACTATGAGTTCAACCATCCATCACAGCAGAATCCAGGTATAGAGATAGGATTATGCCAGCAGAAATACTATTTAGATGGAAATAAAAGGGAGAAAGAAAAATAGGATGACATAAAAGAAGGCTGTGAGACTTCTTGCATTCTACAGCACTGGAGAACCAATCTATTTTGATGCAAACGTGTACTATTCTTTAAAAAAAGGAAGAATGACCACAGTGATTCAGAGATCAGTGGAGGGCTGCCATACCCACCACAGGCCCAGGGTACACAGGCAAAGAGGGCAAGAGTGTCTCCACATTGATTTCAAAGGGAAGGACTATCACAGCAGTTTCAACAGGCTATAAGAACAGAGGCCAGAGAGCTGGCACTCTCCCTCTCGGCACGCTCAGAAGAAAGGCCATGGGAAGAGAGGCTTCACCAGAAATTGAACCCTGCCAGAAACTTTATCTTGGATTTTCCAGCCTCTAGAAATGTGGAAAAACCAATTTCTGTTGTTTCAGCCACGCAGTCTGTGGTATTTTGTCATAGTAGTCCAAGCAGACTGCTACAGTATAATATAGTTTATACACAATTTGGTTTTTACACA
>NW_012155630.1:29486-30257 GCF_000956105.1 Propithecus coquereli | reverse complement strand
GTGTGTCCTCTGGTGTCTGGTGAGGAGTGACTTAAAGCCAAAGGCACGCCCACACACGGGACACAGGTAAGGCTTCTCCCCTGTGTGCGTCCTCTGGTGTCTGATGAGGGTGACCTTCTGACCAAAGGCACGCCCACACACGGGACACAGGTAAGGCTTCTCCCCTGTGTGTGTCCTCTGGTGTCCGATGAGGGTGACCTTCTGGCTAAAACCTCGCCCACACTGGGGGCACAGGTAAGGCTTCTCCCCTGTATGTGTCCTCTGGTGTCTGATGAGGGTGACCTTCTGGCGAAAGCTGTGCCCACACTCAGCGCAGACATATGGCTTCTCCCCTGAGTGTGTGACCTGGTGGCTGAGGAGCAGCGACTGCTGCCGGAAGCTGCGCCCGCACTCTAGGCATAAGAAGGGCCTCTCCCCTGTGTGTGAGCTCCGGTGTTGGAGAAGCGATGCCTTCTGGCAAAAGCCTCTCCCACACTCGGGGCACACGAAGGGCTTCTCCTCCAAGTGCGTCCTCTGGTGCAGAATGAGGGCTATCTTCTGGCGAAAGCCCCGCCCACAGTCCTCACATACAAAGGGTCTCTCCCCGGAGTGGATCCTCTTGTGGTTAGTGAGAGAGGAAGTGTACCTGAAGCATCGCCCACACTCCCTGCACACGTACGGCTTCTCTCCCGAGTGCTTCCTGTGGTGTATGTTGAGGGAGGCCTTCTGGCTAAAGCGGCGCCCACACTCGGGGCACAGGAAAGGCTTCTCCCCTGTGTGTGTCCTCTGGTG
>NW_012155630.1:8303-24401 GCF_000956105.1 Propithecus coquereli | reverse complement strand
GTGAGGCAAAAACATAAAGTGTAACCTTAATGTTTGTACTCTCATAATACTCTGAAATAAAAAAATTTAAAAAAATTATGTTACATTGAAAAAAAATTGTTTTCAAAAAATGTTTAAGATAAAATAAAAAGATGTATTCAAGTCAGAATAACCAGTGGTCTAATAACTTGCAGACAATTCTAAAATTCATATGAATCTATACAACTGCTTTACACAAACTCTATGTAAATTCTAAATACTTATTTCTTTGAATATTTTTAACGTCAAGATTGACACACTGTTATTTAAAGATGACTTCAATTTAATTTCTAAGATCTTTGACTGAAACACTGAAAATCACTAATGAATTCGAATGTTCCTAGCATAAAGAAAAGATATTTAAAGTGATGGATATCCCCATTAACCTAATTTGATTATATGAATGTATCAAATTATCACATATACCCCAAAAATATGTACATCTATTATGTATCAATAAAAAATGAAATCATACAAACTTACAATTGAATTGCAAAAAAAGAAAAGAAAATCACTAACGAATACATTTCGGCTACAGTTTTCCTATGGAAATCAATTTTAAAATTGAGAGAACATACTCAGTTATCATGCAATAATTTTACTTATACTCTTTCCTACATATCAGGGGTCAGCAAACTTTTTCTTTAAAGGGCTATACAGTAAATATTTCAGGCTGTGTAGGCTATATAGTCTCTGTCTCACCTCATTAATTCTGGCATTTTAGCACCAAAGCAGCCACAGACGATGCATAAACAAATGAGTATGACTGTGTTCAGCAAAACTTTATTTATAAAATGTGGCAAGCCAGATCTGGCCCACGGGCTGTCACTTGCCAACCCCTGTTATAATAAACACCTTTGATCTTTAAAAGCTTAAATTGTGAATTTACATTATCAGAGTGAAATTTATATTATCTTTATATGTTACTGTTTAGGTTTATTCATGATTGAAAATTAAAGCTTGAAATAATATCTATATTTTACAGTACCATCACAGAAGAATGTGTGCATCCATACGTCTACGGAAATAACAATAGTGATAAGCAAATAATTCTTAAATATGAAAAAAGAACATAAAAACTATAACCTTATCTATACCATCTGTTCTCCATGTGAATAAATACTGTCTTTTGTATACTCAGGAAAATAAGCTTTATTTTGACTCGTTTATAGGAACACTTCCAAATTTCAATAGTCTTTTCATGCTTTGACGCTGCCTAAAACTATACTCATCAAGTTTTTTTTGTTTTTTGGGGGAAAAAAATGTATTTATTATACTCTGCTTTGGAACAGTTATGTTCCCAAACTATAAAGTTAGAGACAATTTCAGAGATCGACTCCTCTACTGGCTAGTTTTGCAGGATGAACGGCAGGAGTGAAACAACGAGAAAATGATAGAAAATGTCAAATCAACTGAAGTCTATTGGAGGTATTTCCATCATACACATGTGTAAGAGAGGTAACTGAGGCATGCTGTCATGAAAAGATAAGGGTCAGAACATTGTGGCACACAACTGTTTAGTTACAAAGGGGCTCTGTGTGCCTCTGGAATCCCTCTGGGTGATGGTCACCCTGCTTCCTGTTCCCTGAAATCTGTGAGCTCCCATCCCAGCTCCACATTCTTCTCTATAGATTTCCACAGTCGTGCCAGTTAAGATTCCAATCTGGACCCCATGTATTCCAGAGACAGCTCATTCTTTGAAAGCAAATTCTATCTCCTATCATCTCTCTACATCCTTGCTCTTTCTTGCCCTCAAGGATGGGTAAACTTAGCAAAAATTCTTCCTCCATTTCTTTTTCTGAACCATTCTCATAAAGGGACAAGCATGGGAGGATAAAGAGAGACAGAGTGAGAGAGAAAAAAAAATCCATAAGGCCCTAGAATATCACCTGGAAGAAAAAGCAGGCCACACTGCATCCATATGCAGAGAGATGAGTAATGCGGGCTTCTAGATGAGAGGGGAAAAAAAGAGCAAAGGGGTGGCTGAAGGGGAGGGAGGGGGAGAGGGAGAGGAAAAGAAATACAAAGGGAATTGGAGTTGAGTAGAAAGGCCTATGCACTGGGAATCATCACGAAAAATATTTTATCTATGGTTACACTGTTCCATCACGTACCCATTCTAAGTAGCAGGAACAAGTTCCTACCAATCCAAATGCAGTATATCGTATAAAACTAAAAAGGACCTAACATGTATGGTAAAAATTCCACTCCAACCCTGATGGGACTGGGGACATTTGGATTAGACCAGGAATCTCTACATTACCGTTCATGGTTTAAAATTTCCCTTTCTCCTTCAGCTCATGTTACCTCTTTTTATTTTTTTAAATCTTCTTTTGAAATAATTGCATATTCACATAGTATTAGAAGAAATAATACAGAGACATCAAGTATATCCTTATCAATTTTTCCCAGTGGCAACATCTTGCAAAACTGAAGTACAATATCATACCCAAGATATTCATATGTGTGTTTACATCCACGCAGTTATCACATATGTAATCTCATTGATCCACCACCAGCAAAGACACAGTTTCATTGCTGAGAGGATCCCTCATGTTACTCTTTCATACTCACACTCATCTCCCTCACCACCCCTTACCCCCTTGTCTAATCCATGAAAACCACTATTCTGTTCTCCATAATTTTGTCATTTCCATATTACATAAATGGGATCACATAGTATGTAATCTCTTCAGATTGGCTTATTTCACTCAGCTTAATTCTCTGAAAATTCATGTGGGTTGTTGCTTCTATCAATAGCCCTACCTTTTTATTGCTGAGCTGTATCCCATGGTATTTATTTTCTAATACTAAGCCTTGCATGTGTGGAATAAATTCTACTTGGCCATGAGTATAATTCTTTTTATACATGGTTGGATTCAATTTGGAATAGTTTTCGAGGACTTTCATATCTAGGTTCATCAGAGATTGGTCTGTAGTTTTATGTTTTTGCGTCTTAATTCTCTGGTTTTGTAATTAGTAATTCTGGCCTCACAAAATGAGGTAGGAATGTACACTTACATTTTTAGGAAGAGATTCTGTAAAAATGGTATTGATTATTTTTCAGGTCAGGCATGGTGGCTCATGTCTGTAACCCTAGCACTTTGGGAGGTCAAAGTGGGAGGATCATTTGAGACCAGGAGGAGTTCCGGACCAGCCTGAGCAACACAGTGAGACACCCCACCGACTTCACAAAAATAAAAATAAAAAACATTAACTGGGCGTGGTTGCATGTACCAATAGTCACAGCTACTAGGGAGGGAGAGGCAGAAGGATCGCTTGAGCCCTGGACTTTGAAATTGCAGTGAGCTATGATGACGCCATTACACTGTAGCCAGGGTGGCAGAGTGAGACTCTGTCTCAAAAAAAAAAAAAAAATCTTTTTCAAATGTTTGTTGCATTCTCTGTGACATCATCTGAGTCTAGAGATGTCCTTTACAAAAATTTTAAATTATAAGTACAATTTCCTTAATGGTTATATGACTATCCAGATTATCTATTTTATCTTGAGTATGTGGGTTTTGAGGAATTGGTCCATTTCTTTGAAGATACAGAATCCATGAACACAGTCAAATTGTTTGTATTATTCCCTTATTACCTTTTTTATGGCTGCAGCATCTGTAGTAATAACATTTCTTTCCCGACATTGATGATTTGCATTCTCTTTTTACTTCTGTCGCCCATACTGAGGTTAATCCTTTTTATTTTTTGAAGGACCAAATTTTGGTTCCCTGATTTCTGTATTTTTTCCTGTTTTGAATTACATTTACTAATACTCTTATCTTTATTATTTCCATCCACCCTCTTCTTTGGGGCTTATTTTTTACTCTGCCTTTTCACATTTCTTGAGTTAGGAATTTAAATTATTGATTTGAGACATTTCTTCATTTATATCGTGAGCATTTAGTGTTATAAATTTCTCTCTCAACATAGCTTAAGCTGCATCCCACAACTTTCATGTTTTGTATTTTCGTTTTCATTCCATTCTATACATATTTGTTTTATATTCTTTGAGACTTCCTATTTGACCCATAGTTTATTTAGAAGTACACTGTTAAATGTTGAAGTCTTTGAAGATCTTCCTGTTGTCTCCCTATTACTGATTTCTGGTTTGATGCCATTATGGATAGAAAACATACTCTTTATGATTTCAGTTCCTTTAAATTTGTTGAGGTTTGTTGTATGGAGTAACTTGATGAATGTTTCAAGGATGCTTGAAACACAAACATGTATTCTGCTGTTGTTGGGGGAAGTATTCTATATATGTCAGTTAGATCCTCTTGGTTGATTATGGTGTTCAGGTCTCCTATATCCTTGAGTTTTGTTCTAGAAGTTCTACCTTAGGGAAAACTTAGGGAGCAGCACTGCTTAGGGAGCAATGTCGAAGTACCCAAAAATAACCCTGACTTTCTCAATACCTCCATTCAGCTCTGAGGTTTTGCTTCATGTATTTTGCTATTTGGTGCACACATATTTAGGACTGTTATGTATTTCTAGTGGATGGATTTCTGCATTATTATGTAACATTTCTCTTTGTCTCTAGGAACTTTCTTTGCTCCGAAGTCTGCTTTATCTGCTATCAACATAGCAATTTATCAATTTTTTAAATTAGTGATTGCATTATATACCTTTTCCCAAACTTTTAACTTTGAATCTATGCCGCTGACTTTGAAATGACTTTCTTATAAACAGCATATAATTGGGTCATGTTTTTTTAATCCACTATCACAATCACTTTCAACTAATGTAGTTAGAACATTCATTTTTAAGGTAATTATTGCTATGTTAAGGTCTGACATTTTATTATTTGTTTTCCATTTGTTTCCTCTAGGTCTCATTTTTCTATTTCTCTTTTCTTATGTTACTTTGGGTTTTCTGACTATTGTTAGGATTCCATTTTTATTAATTCATAGCGTTTTTGAGTGTATCTTTGTATAGTTTTCTTAGTAATTGCTGTAGGTATTACAATAATCATATGTGCTTTTATCACAGTGTATATATCAACACTTTACTACTTCAAGAGAAATGTGGAAACCTTATCTTCATATAGGTCCCTTTACTTTCTGCACTTTTAAATATTATTGTCCAGATTGTAAGATTATCCAAAAAAACATTTGTGCTTTAATCATCACATGTGATTATAAAAATTCATGGGGAAAATGATAGTCTATTGTATGTACCCATATTTGTGCTCATTAAATCGTTTTTTCTTCCTTTGTGATATTCCCGGATTCCTTTTTTTACCACTTTCTTCTGTCTGAAGGACTTCCTTTACCTATCCTTTAAGGGTAGGCTGCTGGCGACAAATTCTTTGTTTTCTTTAGTCTGAGAATGTATTCATTACCCCTTCATTCCTGAAAGACAGTAGTGCCAGATATAGAATTTGCAGCTGAAAGTCTTTTCTTTCAGTACTTGAAGAAAAATATTTTACCACCTCTTCATGGGCCCTGTGGTTTCACACGAGAAATCTATTGTCATTTGAATTGGTGTTCCTCAATGGGTAATGCATCTTTTTCTCTCTGTTTTCAATATTTTCTTTAGTCTTTAGTTTTCAGAATTTCACTTATAATGTATCTTGGCGTGTATGTCTATGGGTTTACTTTATTTAGTGTTCCTGTGGCTTCTTGAATCTGCATGTTTATGTCTTTTCCAAAATTAGGTAAGTTTTCAACCACTATTTTTTCAATACTACCCTCTTTATATCCTTCTGAGAATATGATGACATGAATGTTAGCTTCTTGTTTTTGTCTCACAGGTTTCTGAGGCTTTTTTCAGTCTGTTTTCCTTCTGTTGTTCAGATTTGTTCAGTTTTATTGCTCTGTCCTCAAGTTCACTGACGCCTCTGTCACATCAGCTCCACTACAGAGCTTATGCAATGAATTTTTACATTTCTGTTGTACATTTCAGTTGCATAATTTCTAACTGATTTTCTGTATATTTCTTTGCTGAGATTTTGTACTTTTTCATTTGTTTCAAGAGAATCTGTAATTACTTGAAGCAACTGCCTTCTTTAAAATCCTTGTCAGGTAATTCTAATGTCTGATTCTCAGTGTTTGTGTCAGATGAATGTCTTTTCTCATTTAATTTGCTAGTACGTAGCATGATGGGTGATTTTCTATTATATCCTGAACACGACTGCCATGCTAAGAGACTTCTGGTCCTATTTGATTCTCATTTTAGCAGGTTCACAACCTATTTAGGTGTAGCACCCAAATCCTAGCCTAGTTTTGAGGCTATTTGTTCCAATGAAAATTTACTTTTCAGAGCACCTGTAATGCTATTAGAGTCTGTCTGGTTCATCTGGTATCACTTTTGCTCCCACATTAAGCTGCTGGTGCTGCTGCAGGGTCCTAAAGGAGCTTCCCTGGGAAAGACTGCCTCGTGTCCCTATATGAGGAAAGCATGCTCTAACACCAAGGCAGGAAGAGGCATCATAGGCTGAGTCACTGTTGTGTTAGGATTCCCCTTCCTGGTGCCTCCTGGTCACCAGGTATCTGCTGGTGGAAGAGGGGAGTCTCTTTCTGAGTTTCTTAGGTTTGGCAGTTGTTTAGAGGGGATCCCCCTTCTTTGGCCGTCTGGCTGCCAGGTGTCTTGCATCTGAGGGGAGTCTCAGGCCTATGGAGACAAAACAGCACTTCTAGGAACAGATATTTCTGTGGTTGGATGCCTGTGGATGGTGCTACTCAGCCTTCTGGGGTCCCTAGGTGAGGGGAAGGAACTTTCAGGCCTGCAAAAAACTAGAACAGTACACTTTACCGCTTCCTGACAGCAGGGTTTAACTGATCCCACATGCTCCTACTGCCTGTTCACCTGGTATTGTCAGAAATTCCACTCTATCCAGGGGAGAAATGAGCCTACTGGGACTGCCATCTGTTGCCTGTATGGAAGCTGGGAAACAACAGGCCAGTGCCTTTCCTTCTGTTGGGCAGGGACATAAGATGCCCTTATCACGATGTTATTCCTCCAGTCATAAAGGGCAAAAACAGCCCATACTACGCATCTACCTTTCAGAGTTCTCCTTTGGCTGTCTTGTGCATTATTTCCAGGGTTTATAGCTGTACTAAATAGGAGGACATCTTGTCTATCAGGAGTCACAGTTACTTCTCAAAAAGCAACAAGAATTCTTGAATTCTGGAAGAACTAAAATGCTTTTTAATTATTACCTTAACTCCTGTTATGTTTCAGTATTGTGTTGACACTCTGATATATGAAATAGCCAAAACAACTATTCCTTCTTCTTCTAACCCATCTATTTTGATGACTCTTTTCAATACTGTTGCCCAAATTCAGGCTCAAATTGAGAATAATCTAACCCTTATAATAATCTTTTCTACTTCAAATTATCTTTGGGATTTCTGAGATGGCTGCTAAGTAACCACAGAAATTTCCTTTTTCACCTTATAAAAGAATATAGATAATAATTAGGTTCATTTGACATTCTCCAGATTTTAATAAAATCAACATTAATGAGCAATAATTTCACAATAATCTTTCCCTTTTTGCATGACTTGAATCCATGTTAACTCAGTTAACCTCCTACCTATTTTCCTGAAGGCAGATAAAGATGGTATGTCTCAACTATGTTTCTAGGCAACCTTACTAATGGTAAAAATGACACCTGGTTGGTACACTGACACTAATCTTAAAGGTACTATAAGTAAGCTATCAGCATCTGAAGAGGAACCACACTTTGGGCTTCTGTGATTGTGGTGACTCATGTAAGGGGCATCCAGGGGGTAGCCTGTGATCTACAGCAAGAGATCTGGTTCCTTTGTGGAATGTGGCTTTAGGCCAGGGTGGCTTCCCCATCACCCTGATGTGACTTTTCTCCTCATACGCTATCTGAACTACTGTAAGTCCTCTTGATGAAGAAGAAGCCTTGACACTGCTCTCGTGGCAATCAAAAGTCCTGTCCTCTAGCCTCTGGGAAAACTGCTGCCAAATATGCTCCCCAATAGCTATGCACAATATTGTGTCCACTGTTATGCTCCCCAACCTGGGATTTTCAAAACTCTTGCCAATCAAAAAGAGAAGCTCAGCATTTGATGGTTAATACTAGATAATTTGTTATCAGTATAAAGATATTTCAGAGATTGTGTATATTTTGGTTTAAGATGATTCTTTTTGTGCATGGATTCTTATCCATGCACAAAAACTGGTATAAACTATACAATCTTTTTAAAAAAGATTCTGTTCCTAGGTTTAAATAGGCTGCCAACTGGAGATAACCATAATTCCCACTATGATATAAACTAAAAGCTCTGGAGACTGGCAATGCTTTCAATGTCCAAAAGTTCATATCATAACTCCTAGGTAATTATAGACTAAGTACTTATAAATGTTGTGGGACACCCCTCAATAGAGAAATTTACTTTTGACAACTCTGAAATTGTTCATTCCTGTAATAAACAAAACAAGGCATTTAGTCTTATCCACGGTTAGTTTCTCTCTTTTATCTTACTTTTGCCTATAGATCTCTATTACAAGCTATAGATTAGGAATTGAATTTTCTGGAACAAATTTTAAAAAGCACTGATCAGAAATGTACCAGGTAAGTAGCAGGCCATAGCAAGAAACTAAATCAAGACTTGCAGGGCCCCATCAGAACACAAATAGACAATTTTATGGAATTAGACTATTTAACATAAGATCCTAGGTTCAAGAGAGACAATTATAAATAAGAATACCAATTTATATCTTATTTCAATGAACTACTTTTAATCACAAAATATGTATTTCTTATTTTTGACCATACTACTTCTTAAAAACCTCTTTACACAGACATCTCATTAATTACAGTCAGTAAGATCATATGTGCGGAGATAGGGAGTGGAGTCAAGATGGCAGACCAGAGACATCAGCTGCCAGACTGTCTCAGAAAGAAGGAAAAGAAACAAACAAAGATCAGGTATAAGTCTGAGAGAAACGTGCCAGAACCTACCAGAGACTCCATGGGAAGAAGCCGTGGAGCAGAACAGGAAGGAGCAACGTTATACGCAGAGATCAACCCCCAAGAGCCTTGGAGTCCAGTGAGAAGGGTAGGTGGAGCAGTTTGTTTCTCCCTCCCTCACATCTCTGACGGACAGTGGGTTATCAAGCTGCTGGAGAGACCTTGTTCCCACATGAGCCCAGAAGCTGCTGCCGCCAGTGAGCTGGGAGCTTCTTGTGGAAAGGGCTCCAGGCTCCCAGCCCCCCTGGTGCTCTTCCCACCTCACAGACCCAAGCCAGGACCGCAGGTGCTGTATTACTTCTCTACCCACTGTGTGCCTCTGTCCTCCCCGGGGGGCTTCAATTCCTCAGGTTTCCTCTTGCTCATTCCCACACAGACATTTTCCAACTCCAGCTCACACTGTAGGAGCCACAGGGGTTCAGTGGATCCCAGGTGACCTGCATGACTCCGGTGTATGGATATTCTGGGCAGGAAGCTTCCAGAGGGAGGGATGAGCACAACCAGAGTGCTAGCTTTCCTCCATCCAGACTCTTTTCCCCCTCTCCCCTCCCCTACACATGGCTGTCAAGAGAGAAAACTGACGGACTACACAGAGGCTTCCACAGAGAGTGAGGCTCAGACCTTTCCTCTTCGGTCCTGCAGTGGTCTGAGGGGTGCTCAGACTGTGAGCTCCCTGCCCACCACCTCTCCCTGGGGCTGCTTGCCCCATGACTCCATCAGAGCGGGGCATGCCCCGAGGCAGAGGGACACTGAATCTACTTGAGCACCCAGCAACTTGGGACCAGCATGATTCTCCCAGGCATGGTCAGGGACTGATCTTCGGAGACCTGGGGATAGACCCGCAGGCCAGATCACGTACTTCCAGTTCCTGATCACGTTGCTCAGGGGTAGGGAGGGAATATCTGTGAATTAGTCTCAGGAGGCGAGGGAGCCTGCATGGGAAGAATGGGGGGTGAGTGCAGTGTAGATTCTAGCTGCAGTGTGCTCACAGGGCACCCCTCTCCCAACAGGAAGGCTGCACTCAGCTCAAGCCGGGATCCTGGGAAGGGAACTTCCTGGCCCACATCACAGTCGTGGGGGAGCCCAGCAGGCTTGAACTCCTGCCTGCCAGCAGATGCCCAGAGTGGGGAAGCCGGGGAAACTCAGAGTAGGGGAGGGCGGAGAAGAGGAAGACGCACTCCAGACTGCCAGATCGTGAATCTCAGATGGCCCCACTCCACAAGCAGACTTTCTGGTTGGGTGGGGCCACTTCAACCCCTCCCTGGTGGCTTTGCCCAGAAACTGGGAGCAGACCTTTCACCCCCACTGAAACAGATACCTTGCCAGCTTTTGTGGAACCTGAGGGCAAGCTCACCCAACCCAGACTACAGAGCCACATTCTCCCACCCACCTGTGCTACAGCAGAGAATTAGGACCCACCTGAAGTTTCAGGACCCCACCCACCACCTGGGGCATTCGAGTGTTTCTCCTGAGGGACTAGAGCCCGTCACAGGACCCAAAAACAATAATGCAGCTTGGTCTTTCATTTTTTGACTCAATCATACAGGGTGTGGTTGATTCTCACTTACAAGCACCACCTACTATATCAGAGATTAAACTGAGCATGACATTATCTAAACAAAAGAAAATTCAAAAATAAGAAGCAACAGCTTCTCCAGATGAGAAGGAATCAGTGAGAAAACTCTGGAAATATGAAGAATCAGAGTGAAAGGTCACCCACAAAAGGGAATACAAGCTCTCTAGCAATGAATACCAACCAAAATCAGAATATTGAAATGACAAATAAAGAATTCCACATATGGATTATATTAATAAGTAAGCTTAACAAAAATACAAGAGAAAATGGAGAACCAACACAAAGAAACAAAAAAAATTCAGGAAATCAATGAAAACTTCACTAAAGAAATCAAATTGTGAAAAAAAAAATCAAATAGAACTTCTGGAAATGAAAAATTCATTTAAGGAAACACAAAACACAGTGGAAAGTCCTAAGAATAGACTAGACCAGGTGGAGGAAAGAATCTCAGAGTTTGAAGACAACACCTTTGAATTAAGTCAGTCAAAGACAAAGAACAGAGAATTAAGAGGAAGGAACAAAGCCTACAAGCAATATGGGGTTATGTAAAGAGACCAAACATAAGAATTATAGGGATCCCTGAGGGTGGAGCAGAAAACATACAAGGGTTAGAAAACATATTTTAGGGAATAATTGAGGAAAACTTCCCTGGTCTTGCTAGAAATTTAGATATCCAGGTACAAGAAGCTCAAAGAACACAGGGGACATTCGCAAAGAGGCAATTACCACAGCACATAGTCATCAGACTCGCCAAAGATAACACGAAGGAGGAACTCCTGCAAGCTGTAAGGCAAAAACATCAGGTAACATACAAAGAAAAACCCATCATCGGCCTTACTTCAGACTTCTCAACTGAGACCTTACAAGCCAGAAGGGATTGGGGCCCCATCTTCAGTCTTTTTAAACAGAATAATGGCCAGCCTAGAGTTTTGTATCCTGCAAAACTAAGTTTCTTATATGAGGGAGAAATAAAGGCTTTTTCAGACAAGCAAACACTGAGGGAATTTGTCAAGGCTAGACCTGCCCTGCAGGAAGTACTCAGATCTACATTATACATCGGTCAGCACAATAGAAACCCACCAGTGTAAAAGTACCCAAAAGCTAAAGCTCGGAGCCCATATAAAATAATGGCTCAGGAGGTAAAACTAAGAAACAAGGTTCTCCTCAACAGGATGAACAAAAATGCATCCACTTATCAATCCTTTCAATAAATGTGAACAGCCTGAATTCCCCACTCAAGAGACACAGGCTGGCTGATTGGATAAAAAAAATACAAGCCAAGTATCTGCTGTCGCAAGGAAACACATCTAATGCACAAGGGCTCATTCAGACTCAAGATGAAGGGATAGAAAAAAATATTCCATACAAATGGAAATCAAAAGAAAGCAGGTGTAGCCATTCTCATATCAGGTAACATAGACTTCAAATCAACAATAGTAAAGAAAGACAAACAGGGTCATTATATAATGGTAAAGGGAGGAATTTATCAAGAAGACATAACAATCCTAAATATCTACGCACCTATCACAGATGGTCCCAGATTCATAAAGCAAGCCCTACTAGATCTAAACAAAGAAATAAACAGCAACATTATAACTGCCAGGGACTTTAACACCTCACTGACAGAACTGGACAGATCCTCCAAGCAAAAAATAAAGACTTAAATGGGACTTAAATGGGACTCTAGAGCCAATGGGCCTAACAAACATTTACAGAACATTCTACCCAAAAACTACTGAATATGCATTCTTCTCATCAGCACATGGAACATTCTTGAAGATAGATCACCCCTTAGGCCACACAAAATATGTCTCAACAAATTCAAAAAAATAGAAATTATAACATGCATCTTCTTAGACCACAGTGGAATAAAATTAGAATTCAACTGTAACAGAAACGTTCAATTAGATACGAAGTCATAGAAATTAAACAACCTACTGCTGAATGATTATTGGGTCAAGGAGGAAATTAAGGCGGTAATCAAAAAATTCCTTGAAGTAAATGACAAAGGGGATACAAGTTATCAAAATCTGTGGGATCCAGAAAAAGTAGTCCTAAGGGAAAATTCATAGCCTTAAATGTCTACATCAAAAAGGCAGAAAGATCACAGATCAACAATCTAATGAATCATCTCAAGGAACTAGAAAAGGAAACCCAAACCCAGCAGAAGAAAAGAAATAACTAAGGTCAGAACAGAACTAAATGAAATGGAAAACAAAAAAATAATACAGAAGATTAATGAAACTAAAAGTTGGTTCTTTGAAAAGATAAACAAAATTGATAGACTTCTTGCTAGATTAACCAGAAGTAGAAAACAAAGGACCCAAATTAGCTCAATCAGAAATGAAAAAGGAGATACTACAACTGATACCACAGAAATACAAAATATCATCACTGAATACTATAAAAATCTCTATGCACATAAACTTGAAAACATTGCCCAAGGTTTAATCAGGAAGAAATACAACTCCTGAACAGACCGATTACAAGCAATGAAATTGAAGGAGCAATAAAAAGTCTTCCAACAAAAAAGTCCCAGACCAGATGGTTTCACAGCCAAATTTTATCAGACCGACAAAGAAAAACTGGTACCCATACTGCAGAAATTACCTTATAACATCAAGAATGAAGGAATTCTCCCAACTCATTCTAGGAAGCCAGTATCATCTTAATACCAAAGCCAGGAAAGGACACAACAAAAAAATAAAACTATAAACCAATATCCCTCATGAATACAGATGCAAAAATCTTCAGTAAAATTCTAGCAAACCAAATTCATCAGGATATCAAAAAAATAATCCAACATGACCAAGTGGGCTTCATCCCAGGGATGCAAGATTGGTTCAACATATGTAAATCCACAAATGTGATTTCAACACATAAACAGAAACAAAAATAAAGATCATATGACCATCTCAATAGATGCAGAAAAAGCATTTGACAAAATTCAGCATCTTTTTATCATAAAAACTTTTAACAAAATAGGTATAGATGGAACATAGCTCAAATTTATAAATGCTATATATAACTAACCAACTGCCAACATCATACTGAATGGGGAAAAGCTGAAAGCATTCCCATTCAGAACTGGAACAAGACAAGGGTGCCCACTGTTACCACTTCTATTCAACACAGTGCTGGAAGTCCTAGCCAGAGCAATCAGGCAAGAGAAGGAAATCAAGAGTATCTAAATGGGTAAACAGGAGGTCAAATTATCACTCTTTGCTGATGGTATGATCTTATATCTAGAAAACCCAAACATTCTGCCAAGAGACTCCTAAAATTGATAAATAAATTCAGCAAAGTCTCAGGTTAAAAAATCAATGTACACAAATGAGTAGCATTCCCATGCACCAACAACCGTCAAGCTGAGATTCAGATCAAAGACTCAATACCTTTCACAATAGCTACAAAGAAAATAAAATACCTAGGAATATATTTAACCAATGAGGTTACAGAGGAAATGGCCTTAAAAAACAGCAAAAGTATTTTATCTCTCTCTAAAACATCCTCCACTCCTTTTGGAGAACTAGGACCTGCAATCCCTGTCTCATGACAGCGGTCGGGAGGGGCAGGGGAATGCCTTTTGTTCTTTGTGCTATAGGAGATGGCTCAGCATAACTGCTGGGCCACCTGGACCTGGCCCACGGAGGTTCTAGAGGTCCCAGTAGGCTTCTCAGGTGGGCAGAAGTCACAGGATTGTCTTTGGTGGAGATGGAACAATCAGAATCATCAACTGTAGTCGAACAGCAATTGCTTGGAGCTCAATGGCCTCCCTTTAAAAGTTCTGCATTTCTGCTTATTATTAGGACAATGGTATTTTTAGACAGTAGTATCCGTTCTCCTCATTTGCTGGCAAATTAATAAACTTCTCTTTCCTTTTCCTTAAGCCACTTGTCCTCATTTTTCTGATGTGGTCTCAAAAGACAAATGCTGAAGATCTCTACAAAGTATGAATCACGGAGGAAGGAAATTGCACATGATGTAAACAAATAGAAAAACATATCATGCTCGTGGATTGGCAAAATCAGCATTATTAAAATGTCCATACTACTATAAGTGATTTACATATTCAGTGCAATCCCCATCAAAATACCCATGTCATTTTTTGCAGATGTAGAAAAAATAAATCTATACTTTGTTTGGAACCAGAAAAGAACATAGATCAATCAAATGGAACAGAGAACCCAGATATAAAACCATCCACATACTGCCATCTGATCTTTGACAAAGTAGACAGTAATATATACCAGGGAAAAGAATATCTACTTAATAAACGGTGCTGAGAAAATTGGATGGCCACATGTAAAAGATTAAAACAGGATGAATATCTCTCACCACTCACAAAAATTAATTCAAGATGGATCACAGACTTAGAAATCTAAGACGTGAAACCATAAGAATTGTAGAAGAAGATGTTGGATAACTCTTTTAGATATCGGCCTAGGTAAAGAATTTACGAAGACTTCTCCAAGGGCAATCACGGAACAACAAAATTAAATAAATGGGACTTGATTAAATTAAAAAGCTTCTGCACAGCTATGAAAACAATCAACAGAATGGGAGAAAATACTTGCATGCTACACATCCAATAAAGGGCTAGTAGTCATAATCTACAAAGAATTCAAGCAAATCAGCAAGAAAAAAAAAATCAAACAACCTCATTAAAAAGTGGGCAAAAGACATGAATAGAAGCTTTTCAAAAGAAGATAGACCTGGGGAGGAGCCAAGATGGTGGATGAGACAAGCCGCCAGTCAGAAGATCTCTGCAAAAAAGACGAATTTTAGAAGAAAGAGAAAAAAAATAAGCGAGCAGAGAAACACAGATCAGGTGAGGGTAGGAAGGAAGGGTGCCTGAAACTACAGGAGACTCCACGGGAAGACGTTGCGGAGGAGAACTGGAAGGAGAAAGGTCCCCGAGAGGCTTGGAGACCAGCAACAAGGGTAGGTGGAGCGGTTAACTTCCCCTCCCTTGTGTCTCGGACTGCGGGTGGCTCCTGAGCGGGTGGAGAGACCTGCCGACACCAGCCCAGAGACAGCTGCCGCCAGTGAGCAGTGGCCTCTTGCAAACATGGTACCGGGTTCCCAGCCCCTTCGGGGCACCTCCCTGGGCACAGACCCGAGCCTAGCGGCACACACCATAGTGCTCCATTCCCTCCTTCCCCCTCCCTACCCGTGCGTGCCCAGAGAGACAATTTAGCCACCACACGGAGGCATCTCCAAGGAACGCGACCTTTCCTTTTGGGGCCGTACAGCAGACTGAGGGGTACTCAGACTGCGAGCTCCCTACCCGCCAGCCCTCCCAGGTGCTACTTGCCTGGGGACCCCAGGAGAGCGGGGCAACTCCCGAGGTAGAGTGAAATCGATCCAGCTTGGGCACCCTGTAGGTGATTCAAGACCAGCACCTCTCCCCCTGGCAGGGTGAGGGATTGATCTCGAGGGTCCAGGGGTCAGGCCTGCAGACCAGACCCCGTACACCCAGGTCAGGATCGCACTGCCCTGGGGCACGGAGGAGAGATCTGTGAAAGAGCCTACTGAGGAGTGTGTGCCTTCA
>NW_012155630.1:7422-7933 GCF_000956105.1 Propithecus coquereli | reverse complement strand
GTCTTGGACAGCCCCAGCCCCCAAGCCCAGACTTTCAGCTGAGTGGAGCCATTTGAGCCCCTCCCGGCAGCTCTGCACAGAAACAAAGAGCAGAACTTTGACCCCTGCTAACAGCAGCTGTGGAGCCTGAGGGCAGGCTTACCCAACCCAGCCCCACCCGGACTCACTCCCGGTCCTGCCCCCACTGAGGAGGAGAATAAGGACAGCTCAGGCTACGATCCTGAGTAGGGAACCTCCCACCCACAGCCCACGTCACAGCGAGGGGGGATCCATTGGCCTGAGGTCCTGCTTGCTAGCAGAGGCCTGGGAGAGGCCACGGAGTGGGGGACAGTGGAGGGGAGCGAGACCTGCTCCAGAGTGCGGGTCTTGGACAGCTCCAGCCCCCAAGCCCAGATTTTCAGCTGAGTGGAGCCATCTGAGCCCCTCCCGGCAGCTCTGCACAGAAACAAAGAGCAGAAATTGACCCCTGCTAATAGCAGTGGTGGAGCCTGAGGGCAGGCTTGCCCAACCG
>NW_012155630.1:6637-7372 GCF_000956105.1 Propithecus coquereli | reverse complement strand
TGAGCCCCTCCCGGCAGCTCTGCACAGAAACAAAGAGCAGAAATTGACCCCTGCTAATAGCAGTGGTGGAGCCTGAGGGCAGGCTTGCCCAACCGAGCCCCACCCAGACTCACTCCTGGTCCTGCCCCCACTGAGGTGGAGAATAAGGACAGCTCAGGTTACGATCCTGGGTAGGGACCTCCCGGTCCATGTCACAGCCAGGGGGGATCCATCGGCCTGAGGTCCTGCTTGCTGGCAGAGGCCTGGGAGAGGCCACGGAGAGGGGGAGAGTGCAGGGGAGCAAGACCTGCTCCAGAGTGCAGGTCTTGGGCAGCGCCAGCCCGGAAGCCCAGACTTTCAGCTGAGTGGACCCATTTCAGCCCCTCCCGGCAGCTTTGCACAGAAACAAAGAGTAGACCTTTGAACCTGCTGGCAGCAGTTGTGGAGCCTGAGGGCAGGCTTGCCCAAGCCAGCCCCACACAGACTCACTCCTCCCACTGAGGGGGAGCATAAGGACACACCTGGAAATCCCAGGGCCCCACCCACCACCCGAGGCACAAGAGGGCCTCTCTAGAGGAATAAGAGCTAGCTACAGGACCTAAAAACAGCACCTCAGCTCGCTCCTCCCTGCAAGTGCCACCTACTGACAGGGAGGTCATCCTGCACACCCCTTTACTGCATCTACTGATTCATTATAAAGGGTGCGGTCGAATCTCACCCACAAACACCACCTACTGGCTCAGAGACTAAACAGGG
>NW_012155630.1:4394-4735 GCF_000956105.1 Propithecus coquereli | reverse complement strand
AGATTCTTTGAACTAAATGACAAAGGTGACACAAGTTATCAAAATCTGTGGGACACAGCCAAAGCAGTCCTGAGAGGAAAGTTTGTTTCCATAAATTCCTATATCCAAAAGTCAAAAAGATCACAAATAGACAACCTAATGAATCGACTCAAAGAACTGGAAAAAGAAGAACAGACTGACCCCCAAACCCAGCAGAAGGGAAATTAGTAAGATCAAATCAGAACTAAAAGAAATTGACAACAGGGAAACTATACGGAAGATTAATGAAACAAAAAGTTGGTTCTTTGAAGAAATAAACAAAATTGACACACCTTTGGCTAAACTAACGAAAAACAGAAAAG
>NW_012155630.1:0-2736 GCF_000956105.1 Propithecus coquereli | reverse complement strand
GTATTTGCATATACAAAGAGTGCAATGCGCACCACCCGAAGGATGGACATATTTGAAACTCGGACTTGGGGGGGGGGGAAGGGCAACGTATGTAACCTAAGCATCTGTACCCCCATAATATGCTGAAATAAAAAAAAAAAAAAAAGAAGATAGACCAATGGTGAAATGCAAATCAAAACCACAGTGAGATATCAACTAACCCCAGTGACAATGGCTTTTATCAAAAAGTCCCCAAACAACAGATGCTGGAGTGGATGCAGAAAAGAACCCTTTACACTGTTGGTGGGACTGCAAACTAGTGCAACCTCTATGGAAAATAGTATGGAGATTCCTCAAAGAACTAAAAGTAGACCTACCATTTGACCCAGCAATCCTACTACTAGGTATTTGCCCAAAGGAAAAAAAGGCATTTTTCAAAAAGACACCTGCACTAGAATGTTTATTGCAGCATAATTCACAACTGCAAAGATGTGAAATCAACCCAAGTGCCCATCAATTCATGAGTGGATTAATTAAATGTGGCATATGTATACCATGGCATACTACTCAGCCATAAAAAAAAATGAATTAATACCTTTTGCAACAATATGGATGGAACTAAAGACCAATGTCTTAAGTGAAATATCTAAAGAATGGAAAAACAAACACCACATGTACTGACTATTAAATTGGAATGAACCAATCAGCATTCATGTGCACAGAAGGAAGTAAAACTCAACAGAAATCATGCAGGTGGGAGTGGGGTGAAGGGGATGAATGAAATTATACCTAATGGGTATAATGTACACTATATGGGTGCTGGGCACACTTATCACTTTGACTCAAACAGAACAAAAGCAATCCATGTAACCAAGACATTTGTACCCCCATAATATTCTGAAATTAAAAAAAAAATCATATGTGCAACAGGGAACTTAAGCAGCTTTAGGGATTGTCGCCTACATTTTTTCTGGACTCTAATAAAATATTCTAGTGGAAAATTACCAGATGAAATTGTGACAAAATTCATCTATAAATTAATTTCTTCCTGATTGGCCCACACTAGTAACTTCAAGGATGACAATATTTGGGGGATGATTTTGGGGAAAAACAAAATTGGTTCAAATAGTTTTTGTTAAGATATACATAAATATCAATCACTACATTCTTTGGAAATATGACAATAGCTTAGCTATAAAAGATGGTTATCTCTTCCATAAAGGCATATAAACAATCATCTTACTGATATTAGACCTCAATAAATAATTAATAATAGTCAAGTAACTGATGATGGAAAAAGTTTTGGGTTTTTTGGGGGGTTGGACTTTTCTGTTGTAACCTTAAACATATTTTTCTATAGCAATTCTAACACAATTGAGAAATATACTTAAAGTTTCACCAAGTTTACTCTGGTACTGCCCCTCCTGGGTTTCAGTGTTTGTGCCAAGGTAATACTGTCACACATGAGCCTTATAGAAGAGTCTGACATCTAAAAATGATTTTTATGCAAATATTTTGTTTTAAAAGTCAGTACTCACTAGTTGTATCTCAAATGACCTCATCTTCTCTCAACCATGTGCCTGCTGAAGTGCAGAGCTCCCCAGACCAATCAGAGATACTGGGCTCCATTACTTTGTGTGCAGGTTTTTCTCTTTGCTGACCCTGTCAACAGGATTCTTAGTAAATGAAGAACAAAAGCATTAACTTATTTATTTACTACAATGAGGCCAGACAAGATTGATTCACATTATTTACCAATAGAACATATCAGAGTTTGTACAGTTTGATATCTCCTCTTGCATTTGGATAAGTATTTTAGGGTAAGTTGGAAAGGCACCTTATAAAATCAAGAAAAAGACAATTGGACAACTGATTGCCCACGGTCAAACCAACTGAGTAATATAAAATATTTTTTCAAGATTTGGCTTAAACAAAAAGAAGGCTGGCTGAGTAAGTACTTACAAACAAAATTGTATCACTTTTGTAATAACTATAAATTGTTGGCAAATGCATTATTAATAGGGTCTTAAATGTTACTATGAAGCCATGACCCCATGAGTTCATGATTCTACATAAATGAGTTCAACACACTGAACTCGATGTGTTCAATCCTGATGAATACCTGAAACCAAGTTGGTAGTATATATCTGAAAAACTAATCATATTTCTATTTTTTATGTAGATATCAATTGTTTTGGGTTCAGGAAGAAACAACAGGAAGGACTTTAAAAGGAACATTTCAACTTACAGCAGCACTTTTGTAGTGAATAACAAAAATGAATGGTCAAATATATCATAAGATTCCATTTATATGAAATGTCCAGAATAGGTAAATCTATAGAGAATATTAAAGTTGGCTGTCTAAGAATGGCAGGGTGAGGAGCAATGAGAGATTGATTTCATGATGGTTACCCAATTCTACGAGAATGCTAAAAATGATAGAACAGTACATTGTAAATGGGTGAATATGTTTTAGTAACTGAAACACAGAAACGTATATGCATAATTTTCATTCACCAGTTTTTCCAAGTATATCCCATACTACGTAAAAATCTAAGCTCTTAATTTTGCAACAAATCCACATTTTCACTTGCTGTCTTCCAACTTTTATCAGTAACCCATAAGTCAAAGACTATTGATCTTTCCCAGCTAATTTCAATACTCATTTAAATTTTAACAACATGGTTTAAATGATGAATATAAAATAAAGACAAATTCTTTTCAATTTTTTTATCTTGAAATTTGCATTTGACCAAA
>NW_012155629.1:5132-5892 GCF_000956105.1 Propithecus coquereli | reverse complement strand
CAATTAAAGACAAACCTATTACATATAGATTTTTATTAAACTTGTTATCAACATATATTACAAATAAAAAACATGTTGAGTATAGCAGTTCGCCCTTATCTGTGGGGGATCCATTCCAAGACCCCCCAGTGAATGTCTAAAACCTTGAATAGTACCAAACCCTATGGACACTATCTTTTTTCTATACATACATAACTATTAATATGATAAAGTTTAACTTATAAGTTAGGCACAGTAAGAGATTAACAACTACTAATAAAATAGAACGATTATAATAAAGTATAATAAAAGTTATGTGAATGTGGCCTCTTTCTCTCAAAATACCTTACTGTACTGTACTCACCCTCCTTCCTCTTGTGAACTGTCTAGTCTGACAACTGAGATGGCTGCTAAGTGACTAATGGGTGGTGAATGTATAGAGTGTGGATATGCTGGACAAAGGGATGATTTACATCCTGGGCGACTCAGAATGGTGCACAATTTAAAACTTACGAGTTATTTCTGGAATTTTCCATTTAATATTTTTTGACCGTGGTTGACCGTGAATAACTGAAACCACGGAAGGCAAAATCGCACATAATGGGGGACAATTACATCTCCATAAACTGATGGCAAGATCTCCATTAAGGTCAAATGTGGTCAGTATTTTCTGGACAAAAGACAGTTAATAATTTCTTAGAGAATATTTGAATTCTGAAACCACCTCAAAATGGAATTATGAAAAAATTAATCTACACGATTTAATATATAAGTATGCATA
>NW_012155629.1:2890-3347 GCF_000956105.1 Propithecus coquereli | reverse complement strand
TGAAGCCTTATCAGGCTTCCCATCTATGCTGGAAAGAAAACCAGATTCTGTAGGGCAAGGGAGATAAAGTCCTCTGAGGAGTCTCCTGATACCCCTCACCGGACAGCTTCTAGCCGAGCCAGGAAGCATCCTCTCCTCTCGTACCAGCCTTTTCTGCACCTCAACGTATTCAAGTCTGGTTCCCAAAATGCACAGTGGTTGTACCAGAAATATCTGCATGACCATGACTTTCACAGACAAAAAAAGAGGTGAAAATTTCCAAATTCTAAGCAGCAAAGGGACTGTAACAAATTGGCAGACAGGAACAACCTTCTATCTTTGTACAATAAAATATAGCTGGCTTATTGGGAAGCTGAAGCAAATCCTTCGGTGCACAATTCTACTACTTTTCTACCTTTTTTATGATTTTTATCTTCTCACTGAAAGACAAATGTGGTTAATTTATATAAATCAAATG
>NW_012155629.1:0-300 GCF_000956105.1 Propithecus coquereli | reverse complement strand
GGCCCACCATTGGCCCAGCAATCCTACTACTGGGTATCTACCCAAAGGGAAAATAAGTCATTTCATCAAAAAGACACCTGCACTCAAATGTTTATTGCAGCACAAGTCCCAATTGCAAAGTTTTATAATAACCTAAGTGCCCATCTATTAATGAGTAGAAAAAAAAATGTGGTATATACACACACACACACACACACTCAGCTATAAAAAAGAATGAAATAATCTCTTTTGCAGCAACTTGGATGGAACTGGAGGTCATTATCCTAAGTGAAATATCTCAGGAAAGGAAAAACAAATACC
>NW_012155628.1:8627-9366 GCF_000956105.1 Propithecus coquereli | reverse complement strand
AATGCCTGGCCCCAGCATCAGGATAAGCCAACAACTGGGGGTACAACGGGCCTGGGACTCGGACCTGGGTGTGTGGGGAGAAGCAAGTGTGAGCAAGGACAGCTGGACGGAGAAACCAGGAGCTCTGGGCTGCGAGAGCAGGCGGGGAGGGGCCGTGTCAGGCCCCCGTGCAACGTGTGCAGCAGCAGCAGAGAGGCAGGGGGAGAGGGCTGCAGGGAGGGCCAAGGGATGTAGGAAGGTGAGGCCAGAACTGCAGAGAAGTAGAGAGAGGAGGAGTGAGAGAGAGTGGGAGAGGGACACAGAGGTGGAGACCGGAGGAGAAGCACAAAGATAAAAAAACCAGACAGACAGACAGACAGACAGACATCTGTCTGTGCATGTGATGCAAGATGGAGAGATGGAGGGGGGAAGGAAGATGAGCCCAGGCTGGAGGGAACACCTCTGGGGTGGATCACTGCATGCGACCCAGAAGAGCAGATGTTTGTTCTAAGCATCCCTGATTTGGGTTATAAAGGGTTAACACTAAGGACAAAGGCCAATGCCAGTCCAGTCTACTCTTGGGCCAGCTCCAGCCCCTTCCTCCTCATGGGACCTTCACGGAGGGATGGGGACAGAGGACACACAGCCTTGGGAGGAAATGAGGCTTTTTATTTTATTTTTTATTTTTTTTGAGACAGAGTCTCACTTTGTTGCCCGGGCTAGAGTGCCGTGGCGTCAGCCTAGCTCACAGCAACCTCAC
>NW_012155628.1:2356-6750 GCF_000956105.1 Propithecus coquereli | reverse complement strand
AAAAAAAAAAAATCAAGTTTACTTCAATACATTTTCAAATATTTACTGAAAGTAATGTAAAAGTACTGTATGTGCACATACGGTAGCAACATTCCTTGGGTGTCGGGCAGATGGGAGGGGGAGGAGAGGATGGGGATATCCACACCTAATGGGTGTGGTGCACACCGTCTGGGGGATAGTCACACTTGTGACTTGGGTGGGGCAAAGGCAATATATGTAACTCATCATTTGTACCCCTGTAATATGCTGAAATGAAAAAAAAAAGCTGTAATAGCAAGTGACGTGTAGGATCAGGTCCCAGCTCAGCCGTTTCCTGGCTGGGTGACACACCCTGTCTCAGCTGTTGCCGTTAATAACACTGTTGGCGTTACTAGAAGAGACAGTGGACAAAAGGTGCCTAGCACAGTGCCTGACACACACTAGCTACTGCTGTCAGGACAATCAACCACCCAGAGGCCTGATAAGATGCGGTCCCTTGTGCTCAGTCAGAAGGGGCAGCAGTAATGAGACAGGTTCAGTCTGGGAGACCAGTACATTGCCCCAGTGAGAATGTGACCGACCATTAGCTGCCACACCCGGGCCCTGGCATTAAGATCTGTAGGCCACCAACTTCCCCTTCACTGACTTCCTTTTCCCCAAACAACCTTCTGCCCTTGGGTCTTGCTTCCTCTGGAGTCTGAACTGCCCACAGGGAAGGAATGTGCTACAAAGTCACAGGTGAAGTCTCGCTGGCAAGCCACCTCCGGACATGGTAACTGCTAAAATGGGGTGCAGATCCCCCCACAGGTTTCACTACAGACGGTGCCAAGTATGCAGCCCTCACCCCCTGTAGGACCTGATCATCACCTCCTCTGTCCCGCGTCAGCCGCTTCAGGGCAAAGCAACCTAAGGCCCTGCCTGTGGCGCAGACCTACCAGCTGCCGGATGCGCTCGTAGACGAGGTGCTGCGGGAAGGAAGTCTCCACGGGCTCCACCACGAAGCGCAGTCTGCTGTCTGCGAGCTTCTCCAGCGCATGCAGGCAGGAGCGGAAGTGATCGTAGGCTTCGCATGTGACATCCAACTGTCTCAGTGTGAAGTTGAGTCTGCAAACCAACCAGCCGACACACAAACTGCTGTCATTCCTGGATACCCAACTTGCTTTCCTGTTGCCTCACTGATTTCACTTCCCATGGGTGGATTTTTGCTGAGTGCCTATCTTATGTTAGCTGTTTGCGTGCAATTCCTTCCTGAATCTGGGAGGTGGGGACATTACCACTTCCATTTCACAGATGTGGAAACTGAGCCTCAGAAGGCTGAAGTCATGTGCCCAAGATGACACCACTGGGAAGATGAAGGCAGTCCCTGCCTGTGAGAAGCTACAGATTGGTGCAAGAGGCAGACTCTGACCCATGCTTGAGGACAGGCCTCCACGCACTCCTGTTATGTTCCGCATGCAGCCGGCACAGAATCTGGCACCCAGAGCTGCCCCGTAACCACCTGTGAGATGAATGAACGAGAGGCGGCGGGCGGTGCAGAGGACTCAGAGCACAGAGGACAGAGGTAAAATTGCCAGGAAGCTGGGGGGTTGCAGAGGTTTCAGAGCGAGCGAGCAATGTCAGCAATGGTTCTCCCAACCCCGACGTTTGCCTTTCAATACCTGAATCTGCAAGACGATTTAACTTGAAATTCAAGCTCTTTGATGCTTTCTCTTTTATTTCCAAAATCTCTTATGAAAAATTTCAAGCATGCAAAAGGAGTGGGAACAGTATGATGAAGCCGCCACTGGCTTCCGCCCCTGTCCACCACCCCACTGAATTATTAAAAAGCCATTGCCCGGCACCATAGCATTTCCTCTGTAAATATGTCAGTGCGTATCTAAAAAAGATACTCTTTTCAACTAAAACAAATTTAACAATAATTCTTTAACATCAAATAATCGGAGTTCAACTTTTCCTGACTGTCCCGATTTTTTTCCTTTACAGTCTATAAAACCAGGATCCCAGTGAGGCCCATGTGTTGCCACTGGTCGACGTGTGCGGAAGAAGACCTCTGCATCACTGGCACAAACAATGCTGCAACAAACCCGCGAGTACGCAGCTCTGAGCGCGCCAGGAGCGCTCCCACAGGGTGAATTTCTGGATGTTGAATTGCTGGGTCGTGAAATACACTTGGTTTTACGGCTTTGGCTGCATATTCCAAACTGCCTTCAGGGAAGTTGTGGACTGTCGTAAGTATTAGGGGGAACGTGTGCGAAGTGCCTAGCACTGTAGCTGCCACAATGTGGACACTCAACAAAGGCAGCCATCTAACGGTTTTGGATGCTTGAGCGGAAACATCCAGGAGGGGCTGTCGGGTGAGCAGAAATGAGCACAAGCTCCGTGTGCAGCAGCAAGAGGGAAGAACCCGGCGGAGCGGCAGGGACAGATGGCCCCCGGAGAGAATGTTCAGAAAGAGAGGCTCTCGGTGGAGAGTGGTGGCCAAGCGTCGAGGCTCTAGGATGCAGCTGGCATCCACGTCCGTGACTACCGCTAACCGGCTGTGCCCTGGACACGCCCCCGACGTCCCTCAGCCTTCCTGCCCCTTCTGTAAGACTGGGACGGCAGCACCTGCCCACCAGCTTAGTACGCGGATTAAACGAGCTGATGTATGCAGGGACTAGCACAGGCCTGGCACAGGGTAGGTGCTCGATAAACGGTAGTGAGTAGTGAGGGCACACGGACAAGGACGCATTCGGAAGGTGAGAGTGTGGCTGATACCCCGGACGCCAGCACGGTCCCGGGGAGCAGAGCTCACCTCTTCTCCACCGACAGGATGGCCGTGCAGGCGTTCTTGAATCTGTGGGCGAGTCGGGAGAGAGTTCTGAACACAGCATCGGTCAAGTCGTCGTCGTAAAACACTGCAGGGAGAAAAGGCACGGGGAAAACGCGCGAGTATCAGAGAGCTGCTTCTCCCGGGGACCCCCGCGGACACTACGGAGGGAATCCTTATCAACTTTGAGCGGCGACAGGCCTCGGGATTAAACCTGCACGGAGATGGGGCAGAACCTCCGGGAAGGTGCTTCCGAAGTGCAGAGAACTCAGTGGAGGTGAGGGGACACTGCACGGGACCGCAGGTAATGACAAAGGACATGTACAATGAAGGAGCATTTTCTTACCTTCGGCTGCAAACAGTATGGTGGTGTGATCGTACAAGTCAGAGATTTCCTCTTCTGACCAACTGAAGGGGACCTCGGGATCTACGAAAGAAGAAAGGAAAGGACGTTCTGTGCTCATTTCTTTCTCTGCTGGCCACCAGCTCTCACTGAAGGAAGCTTTAGGCGAAGAAACAGGGTTGGGGGAAGCTTGGTGCAGTGGGTACCGCCAGGCAGACGTGCCTCCCAGCGCCCCAGCTGCAGGCTCGCCGCTGCCTGTGCACACGCACAGCGTAGGAGGAGCCCTTTCCGCCAGGTGCCTGCCCTGGCCAGTGAGGGGAGGGCAGATTTTGGCCTCGCCGCTGCCCCAGGAAAGTTGCTTCACTTCTCTTGGTTTCAGTTTTCACGTTTGTAGAAAGAGGCATAATAATACCTCCTTCAAGGACTGTTAAGAAGGTCAAAGGACTCATAGGATGCAAAGTGCACAGCAGGTAACAGGTACTCAGGGAATGACTCTCCTCACCCATCAGTCCGACATCTGACAGGGAAAAGAAAAGAAGCCCTCTGCCATGTTGGAGCAAGCACCCAGGTCTGAAGCAGTGTGCGTAAGAAATCTGGGAAATTCTCCCATCCACAGGACTTCCCGGCACCACTGCTTGCTGGGAAATGGTCTGTGCCCCTGAGTCTGACACCCTGGCCCTGCCGCGTATCAGCTGTGTGCCCCTGGGCAGGCACTTAACCTCTGTGTGTGCCGGTCTGAACTCATAACTCAGGGATTGTCATGCCCACTACACAGTGATACTGTGAGGTCTGTAACGAAATAAACGTGAGGGGCCCGGCACACAGCAGGTGCTCAGAGAAGGACAGCGATGCTCATCGGCCAACAGAGGGAACTTGCCATGAGCTGTGGGATTGTGGCAACAGCTGGGACTCTGCCACTCAATCAAGGCTGCAGAGCTGATGGCCTTGAGGAATGACAGAGGAACCACTGAATCAAACCGGACATCAAAGGGAAACACACACCTGTGCAAAAGTCATCCTTCAGCCAGTCCAGTTCCTTGACCTTTATTATACCACCTGTAAAAACAAACATAAACACAACCCCTAACTCTAAACATAAGTAGGAAAAAAGATACACCAAGATCCATTCATCTATCCTCCCTCTTATCTATCCATCCTTCCACCCACCCCTCCAGCCTCCCATCCATCCACCCTTCCTTCCATCCGTCCTCTACCCACCCTTCTTGTCCTCCCTCCCTCATTCCCGCCCATCCCCCACCTTCC
>NW_012155628.1:0-1201 GCF_000956105.1 Propithecus coquereli | reverse complement strand
TAATGTTCCGCTGGCACATGGCCAAGAGATCTGCACCGACATCTGGAACGACAGAAGGGCAGGCCCTAAAGCGCCAGTCGTTACAACACTCTCATCTCCACGTTTTTGCCGAGAGAGAACTGTTATCAAGGGCACGACTGCAGAAATTACCGAAACGTTTTTCCTGTGTGTCTTACTGTCAAAATTAAATACGTTCATCTTAAGCCTCCTTTCATTGATTTTTGCACTAAGTAAGAGATTCTCATCCTGGTGGGGAGAGACTTTGTGCTTCAGAGGGAAGGGGTGAGCACTCTCAACATTTTCTGAGTATATAAAACATTCCATAGTTCACCCTTTTATGTTTACGGAAACCCTAGAAGCTGGTATCGAGGCCAGGGGTTCAAGACCAGCCTGGGCAATGAAGTGAGACCCGTCTCCAGCTAAAAAAAAATTAGCTGGGAATGGTGGCACATGCCTGTAGTCCCAGCTACAGGGAGGCCAAGGTGGGAGGATTACTTCAACCTAGGCATTTGAGGTTACAGTGAACTATGATCGGACCATAGCACTCTAGCATGGGTGACAGAGAACTCTCAAAAAAAAAAAAAAAAATGGACAAAGTATACGAGCACCATGTTCACAGAAAAGGACATGAAAAGGACACATAAATAGAATTTCATTGTACTAAGAGGCTCACTTTCAGTCATAAAAGAAAAGCAAATTGAAGGTACCAACTGGGAAGTGTGTTAAAATTTAGATATTCAACATCCTTTCTCCTCTCACCAAAGTCTGAGTTGGGGGTTTGGGATGGGCCCTAAAATCTTTATTTTTTATTTTTTTTGAGACAGTCTTGCTCTGTTGCCCAGGCTGGACTGGTGCAGTGGCATCAACATAGCACACTGCAGTTTCAAACTCCTGGGCTCCAGTGATCCTCCTGCCTCAGCCTCCTGAGTAGCTGGGACTACAGGTGCACAATATCACACCCAGCCAATTTTTCTATTTTTGGTAGAGATGGGGTCTCGCTCTTGCTCAGGCTGGTCTCAAACTCCTGGCCTCAATCAACCTCCTGCCTCGGCCTCCCTGAGTGCTGGGATCATAGGCGTGAGTTGCCATGCCTGGCCAATAAACTTGTTTTCAAAGCCTTCTAAAAGGGCATATTTCTCATGGTTTTCTGAGATGTGTGCTCTTTCTCAGGGGTGTAAGCAGAGGGGCCAGACACCTACTG
>NW_012155627.1:13281-15303 GCF_000956105.1 Propithecus coquereli | reverse complement strand
CAAGCACCATTTTACATCAAGGAGAAACACGAGCCAGAGTGAGGGGAACTGGAACGCACTCTGGCTGCCGAGTCAAGGCAAACTTGGTGTGCCAATGCACGCTGCAGAAATATTAATAAATGAGTCTCCACTGGAAAAAGCTTGGTTCCCCAACCTTGTGTCACCCCTGCGCCTACCCAAGGTGGGGCTGGGCCTGCAGCTCTGGAGGAGGTCCCTGTCTGCATGCTTAGTGCCAGGGTCAGCAGTTTCATTGCTGTCAATCTGCTATGGCCTTTGAATTCGGAGCTAATTACACTCTTGACTTTGCAATGTGCCGCCTTGGTCACAAGGGGGAGCAGGTGGGTCTGGATGGATAAAAACAAAATTGTCATTGTAGAATCCTCTGAAGGTTTATAAACTTTTCCACCCTGTTCCTCTTATGACACAGTTTGAGTCATCCAGAGAGGACCCCTCAGGAATCGAGGGGAGAGAGAAGAGGTAGTGCTAGAAGCTGCCAGCCCAGGCAAGAAATGAGTCTAGTTTCTTCAAGTGTCATAAACCCCCACATCACATGTTTATACCACAATAAAAATGGATTTCTGACTGGGCGCGGTGGCTCATGCCTGTAATCCCAACACTTTGGGGGGCTGAGGTTGAGAGGATTGCTTGAGGCCAGGAGTTTGAGACCAGCCTAAGCCAGAGTGAGACCCCCGTCTCTACTAAAAATGGAAAAATTACCTGGGTGTGGTGGAGCCCAGGAGTCCGAGGCTGCAGTGAGCTGTGATGATGCCACTGTACTGTACCTGGGCGACAGAGTGAGACTCTGTCTCATAAGAAAAAAAAATGAGCCAGGCATGGTTGTGCGTGCTGGAGGTCTCAGCTGCTTGGGAGGCTGAGACAGGAAGATGGCTTGAGGTCAGGAGTATGAAGTTGCCGTGAGTTATAATGACACCACTGCACTCTAGCCCAGCCAACAGAGTGAGATCCTGTATCTCCACCCCAAAAATGGATTTCCGTAAGTCTCCAGGAAGGTACACAATGATTATCCTGCGGTTTCCAGTACTTCCAGGAGGTATGTAGCCCACTTGGGAAGGAGGATCTCATCTGCAAAGGCGAAAATTTGTTTGGGATGCTGGCGTCACCAAATGAAAGCAAAAGTGACCTGCCTTTGCAGCTGCCAGGTTTCTCCACTCCACACCACATTTCTGTTGTCTCTGGTGTGTGTAGTAGCCAAACTCTGCCGAGTGCTCACTGTGGTGAGGTCATTGAAGCCTCAGAACATTCTAGCGGAATAGGTGCCGCTCGAGTAATACAAAGCTAAAAAATTACAACGCAATAAAAAGGCCTCAGTCCCATCACAGCTCTGCATGCCATGGTTTCCCTTTGCGGTGCAAACCCTTCTGCCACTTTTTTTTTTGGAGACAGAGTCTCGCTGTGTCACCCCAGCTAGACTGCACTGGTGTTACCACTGTCACTTTTACCTCAAACTCCTGGGCTCAAGCAATTCTGCCTCAGCCTCTCGAGTAGCTGGGACTACAGGCTGGTGCCACCATGCCCGGCTAATTTTTTCTGTTTTCTGTAGAGAGGGGGTCTCTTGCTCGGGCTGGTCCTCCAACCTCAAGCGATCCTCCCGTCTCGGGGCCTCCCAGAGTGCTAGGATTGCAGGTGTGAGCCACTGCGCCCCAACTCTTTTGTGTGTGTGTGGTAACATATATCCTATTAGTGTGTATGCTATTTGTGTGTATCTGGTGACATATATCCTATTAGCCTGTTACAGGTGTAGGTTGCAGCTGGGAAGTCGAACATTTAATAATAGCTAACGTTCATTATACCCGTGCTCCCTGCCTGATAGCTTTCAAAATCCTTGTACTTGAAATTGTTCGCATGCCCACAGCAACCCCGTGGGGGCAGATACCATTGCCTCGCCCATATTGCAGACAGGGAAACGGCCTCACCCCGCAAGTAAGCGCTGTAATGGGGGCTGACTGGGGAGGCTTCTCTGCAGGATGCTCAGTGGACATTGGTACTCAGTGGCCCTGCTTC
>NW_012155627.1:0-1551 GCF_000956105.1 Propithecus coquereli | reverse complement strand
AAAAAAAAAAAAAAAATTAGCCAGGCATGGTGGCACATGCCTGTAGTCCCAGCTACCCAGGAGGCTGAGGCAGGAGGATCGCTGGAGCCCAGGAGTTTGAGGTTGCTGTGAGCTAGGCTGATGCCACGGCACTCTAGCCCAGGGAACAGAGTGAGACTCTGTCTCAAAAAAATTAAAAATTCAAAAAAAAAGATGTTGAAATAGATACTTTGAGATGGAAGAAAACTAAGAGAATTTGGACAGCAGAAATACACTGTAAGAAATGCTAATGGAAGTTTTTCAGGCTTAAGGGAATGATACTGGGAGAAACTTGGAACATCAGGATGGATTAAAGAGCACTGGAGATGGAAAATTAAAAAAAAACAAAAAACTTTTTCCTGTGTTTCTTAGAAATTTATATGACTGTTTAAAGTAAATGTTATTACATTGTCCTGTAATATATGTAGATGTGGGCTGGGGGCAGTGGCTCATGCCTGTAATCCCAACACTTGGGAGGCAGAGGCAGTAGGATTATTTGAGGCCAGGAGTTCGAGACCAGCTTGGGCAATACAATGATGTAATAAGAGCCCCGTCTCTAGCAAAATAAAAAATTAGCTGGGTGTCGTGACACAGGCTTGTAGTTCCAGCGTCTTGGGAGACAGAGGCAGGAGGATCCCTTGAGCCCAGGAGTGTGAGCATGCAGTGAACTATGATCACACCACTGTACTACAGCCTGTGTGACAGAGACCCTGTCTCTAAAAAAAATGGTTATGTAGATGTAACTCATATGACAAGTATAACATTAAACAAAGGATGGGGGAGCAGAGGGTAAACGGACCTATATCGTCTAAAGATTTCTACGCTATAAGCGAAGTGGCACCATATTAACTTTAAATAGACCCCCAGTAAGCCGGGCGCGGTGGCTCACGCCTGTAATCCTAGCACTCTGGGAGGCCGAGGCAGGCGGATTCTTTGAGCTCAGGAGTTCGAGACCAGCCTGAGCAAGAGCAAGACCCCGTCTCTACTAAAAATAGAAAGAAATTAGCTGGATAACTAAAAATATATAGAAAAAATTAGCTGGGCATGGTGGCGCATGCCTGTAATCCCAACACTTGGGAGGCAGAGGCGGTAGGATTATTTGAGGCCAGGAGTTCGAGACCAGCTTGGGCAATACAATGATGTAATAAGAGCTCCGTCTCTAGCAAAAAAAAAAAATAAAAAATTAGCTGGGTGAGGTGACACAGGCTTGTAGTTCCAGCGTCTTGGGAGACAGAGGCAGGAGGATCCCTTGAGCCCAGGAGTGTGAGCTTGCAGTGAACTATGATCACACCACTGTACTACAGCCTGTGTGACAGAGACCCTGTGTCTAAAAAAAATGGTTATGTAGATGTAACTCACATGACAAGTATAACATTAAACAAAGGATGGGGGAGCAGAGGGTAAACGGACCTATATCGTCTAAAGATTTCTATGCTATAAGCGAAGTGGCACCATATTAACTTTAAATAGACCCCCAGTAGGCCGGGCGCGGTGGCTCATGCCTGTAATCCTAGCACTCTGGGAGGCCGAGGC
>NW_012155626.1:8578-8883 GCF_000956105.1 Propithecus coquereli | reverse complement strand
ATAAATATATGTTATATATTATGTGTACCATATATTTTACAAAAATAATGTACAAATAGCACTGTATATAGTGTTTTTATATATACTGTTATTTTTACATTATTCGGTATATATTTGCACATATAACAAAAATAACGAAAAATAACACCATATATAACACACAGCTACATGTTATATATCCAGTGTGTAGCGCAGATAATGATGCGTTCCGGCAGTGAGCTTCTGATACCCACTTGGCTTCTTCCTGTTCTTCTTGCCAAGCATGTCCCCCCTGCTTCATGAGTATCACCCCCTCCTTTCCTGCT
>NW_012155626.1:2061-3235 GCF_000956105.1 Propithecus coquereli | reverse complement strand
CAATCCTTTGTTCCTGTTTCCTTATATATGTTCTTCTAGGTGTAGGCTGTCACTCGCCTAAATGGCTCAAAAGCTGCTGGCAGGAATACATAATTCTGACGGATGCACTGTGTCGAGCCCCGCAGCTAAATGTGTGAGAGCGACAGTCTTGCACCGCTCATGACTTACTCCTACCATGCACTGCGCCTGCTGGCAGATTTGCACTTACAAGTGGATATTTAGAGCAAGACTAAAGTACCTAATAGCTAAGCCGTCTTCTAAATTCACCTCATAGCCATAGCCCGTGGGGGCGTCAGACGTTTCCAGATAGGGACATTAGGCAATTTCATTGGACGGGAAGCCTTGGATGAGGTGAGAACTCATGACTTAACATTTTTCAAACACTTCATCGGATGACTGAGAGTTCTCTAATTTTCAGCTTACGGAAAGGTCAGAATGATGCAGATTTCAAATCGAGGATGTGTCACGAAGGGTGGGGTGGCTCATGCCGGCGCCTGATTCCAGCCGAATCCAGGGGTCTCCCAGGCTCAGGTGTCCAGCGGGATGAGAGTCAAGGTTTTACTGGTGCTCTTGTTCTGAAGTTTGATAAAATTGCTGCTATTTGTTTTTCAAAATAGACACACTAAAGCTGCGGTAACCCTTGTTCCAGCACAATGCATTGCTGGTAGTGGATTTTGGTGTGATGCAGTTTGGTGTCTAAGGTCATAATGATTAAGATTTGGAAATGGAATAGCCATTCACCAAATGTAGTATGTTAGTGTCCCCAGAGGATGACTTTAGATGCTTCTAGTCATACATACAAACCATAAATTGGGAGATTTGTTTTTATTTTATAATTGGAAAGTGCAATAATTAACGTGAGTTCTACTGCCTCGTTTGATTCCACCTGACTTCCTCATTTTCCCTTATTTATTTCACAGATGTTCGTAAATACCACCGGGTAGGGCTGCTGAGCCCTTCATGTCATATATATGTGGCTGCTACTAAATGTGTAAACTACCGATTCTCTACTGAGTGTCCACTGTTTTACAATACCTTTTTTATTTCTTAAAATAGAGAATTCAGAGATTTGTTTTTCCAGTTGAAAAATATGTGATTATGAGAGAGAATCACAGACAATGCAATTTGTTTTGTTTCTCAGGGACAAGTTTGAATACTCTCTGATTTTCCCCCA
>NW_012155626.1:0-252 GCF_000956105.1 Propithecus coquereli | reverse complement strand
TAATTTAAAAAAGTGTGATTTTTCAAGAAAGGCCCAAGGCAATCCAGCTTATTTTGTTTCTTGGGAATAAGTTTGAATAATCTCTGATTGCTAACCTTATCCTCTTCTATTTACTAAATGCAGAAAAAGATGAATATTTTTATCTAAACTGTGTTGCGATAGTTTAATTTAATATTTCCTGCCTGGATTCTAGAGCACTGTAGCCGATGAGACGCTGCCAATATCTCTTTCAGGTTTCTGTGATGATACATT
>NW_012155625.1:10257-14540 GCF_000956105.1 Propithecus coquereli | reverse complement strand
CCACAGAGTTAGAGAACAGCAGGGAGGCTGGGCGGCTGGACCGTGTGAGCAAGCAGGTGATGAGGAGGGGAAGTCAGAGAGGTGACAGGGCCAGATCACTTGGGCCCTGGGGTGAGGACTTTGCTGTTACCTGGAGCGAGGTGCAGCCTGGGCAGGGCTGAGCCAGGAGGGCCCTGACCTGACTCAGGTGTCCCCAGGCTCCCTCTGGCTGCAGGTGGGGACCAGACTGTGGGGGCAGGGACGGAGCAGGAGACTAGGGAGGAGGCTGCTGGGATGTCCAGGTGGGAGGGGATGGAGGCCGGGCCAGGGTGGGGGCCGTGGAGCGAGGAGAAGAGTTTAGATTCTGGAGAGGTTTTACAGGTGGAGCCCACAGGGTTCGTGACAGTTGGATGCGGGTGTGAAGGAAAGAGAAGGTGTCAAGGAAGACTCTGATGTCTGGGGCCCGCCAGCCACCAAAACGGAGAAGTCAGGTGGGGTTTTTTGTGGGGGAGGGGAAAGGTGAAGAGCTGGGGGGATGGGAAGGGAGTTTTTTCAGAAGAGGTAGGGACAGCCTATCCTGGCCCAGGCGCTGTGGGGTGGGACTCATATTTCTAGTTCTCAGGCCAGGACACCACCAGACTGTGACAGCGGCTTGCAGAGGTGGACGCAGGTTATGGCGTCAGAGCAGGACGGCGTCCAACTCTGCAGCCTGCCCGCCGGTTCCTTCCGCAAGTCCCTGCCCATCTCTGAGGCCGGGCTTTCCTGACGGTAAAAGGCCGAGGATGCCCGCCCCTGCGCCGTCGGGTGGGAAAGCCCTGGCCACAGAGTTAGCGGGATCCCCAGGACGGGGGCACTTGCCCAGGGTCACAGCACAGATAAGTGGGAGGCTGATTCTGACTAATCTGGCTGGTGGGGACAGCGAAGGTCAGAGGGACTGAGGCACGGGACCTCCCGGGGCCGGGAGTCCGGGCTCAGTACTGGGACCGGGAAGGAGATGGAGGCTACCGGCCCCACCCCTTCCCGCCAGCTTCGGTGTCCCCCTACGCGCGCGCACGCACACACACGCACGCACACACACACACATACGCACGCACACATACACACGCACACACGCGCGCGCACACACATACACATGCGCACACACATACGCACGCACACATACACACGCACACACGCGCGCGCACACACATACACATGCGCACACATACGCACGCACACACACATACACGCACATACACACGCGCGCGCACACACATACACACGCACACACATACGCACACACATGCGCGCGCACACACATACACACGCACATCCCTCTGCTTCCCGGCATCTCCCGCCCTCCCCACCGCCCCGCCGCGCAGGTTCCCCTCCCCCCCACGCAACCCGGGGTCCGGGGCTCCTGCCCAGGGCGTAACTGGAGCTGCGGACCCTCTACTCGGGGAGGGGCTCCCAGCCTATGCCGGCAGCGGCCATCACGGCGCTGGGTTTCACTAAAGCCTCTCTCTGTCCCGCCCCCTCCTTTTCTCCTGTCCCGCTCTCCGCGTACCGCTGTCCCCAGCCCGGTTCTCTCCTTCTAGGCCTCGGGTCCCTCCTCGTCCTTCCCCCCGGGCGGGGGGCGGCGCCGTGACGCAGCGGGGCGGGGGCAGGAAGGGGGTGTCGCTGACGCCGCGGCGGCCTCCGGCGGCTCCGGCCTTTTGTGCGGGCGGCTGGGTCGGGCGGGGGCGGTGGCCGACGGAGGCCAGGCCGGTGCCCCGCGGGGACACCCAGCTCTGCCCAGCCCCGCTCAGCCGGGCCCTGCCCTGCCCTGCGGCCGGGCGCGCCGCATCCATGTTCGAGTAAGAACCGGGCCGCCGGGGTCGGGACCGAAGGGACCCAGGAGGCCGCGGGGGGGGGATGGGGTTCCACGGGCTCGGGGAGGGGGTGCCGCGGCTGGAGCCCAGGTCTGGCCCTCGTGCGCTTGGGGCCTGGCCGAGGCGAGCCGAGATGGAGCGGGGAGAGGTGGGGAAGGGGCTTGGGGGCTGGAGGTGGAGCGCACGGCCCGCGGGGCCCAGGTCTGGTCGTCGCTGCCGGCCAGTGCGCGATGCGCCGGGTTGCGGGGCTTGGCTGCGGGCCCGGGACTCGCCTCGCTGGGAGCGCGGCCTGCGGGAAGGGCCCCCAGGCCTGGCTCGCCCTTGCCTGGAAGGCCGGGGTGGGCGCGCGGCTGGCCCGGAGCCCTGGACAGGCCCAGAGCAGCCCCTCCGGGCTAGGCCCCCTCCCACCGGTCTCGCTGCTGGGGCCAGGGGCTTCCTGAGGGGCCGAGGCCCGCGTGCCCGAGAGCCTCTGGGGCGTGTGTGCGGAGCGGACCCAGTCCCCGTCTGGGCCCCACGTGCGAGCGCGCTTCCCATAGTAGATTGTGTCTTTGAGGCGTGTGTACGTGGTCTGGGCCTCCTGGTCTGCCCGGCTGTGCTTCTCTTCCGTGGTGTTTGCGTGTGTCATTTACCACTAATTCCATCTGAGGCTCTGAATGTCACCTGAGTTACCTGTGTGTCTGACTGTGACCCTACAGTGTGTGTCTGGGGCCCCACGTGTGCGGCGGTGAGCCTCCGGTTATGTGTGTGTGCGTGTATTTCATCCCATCTGTGGCTCTCTGTGCAAATGTAAACTGCCCGTGCACGTCTGGCTGTGACTTTGAAGTGTGTGTACGTCTGGGGCTCCTAGCGTGCAACACCCGTGATCTCTTTGGCTGTTTTTGTGTGTGATTTACCTACCACGAATGCCATCTGTGGCTCCAAGTGTCACTGTAAGTTACCAGCGTGTGTCCAGTTGTGACTCTGCAGTGTGTGTACAAGCGTGTCTGGGGCTCTCTGTGTTCCACCGTGACCCTCTGTGCCTGCACACGCCTGTAATTTAGCTCTGTGTGCAAATGTAAGTTACCTGTGTGTGTCCATTTGTGACACTGGTGTGTGCGTGGGGCTCGTGTGTTGCTGTGACCTTACGTGGTTATGCCTGTGCTTTATCCCTGATTCCATCTTTGTGTGGCTGTTCCTGTGTGTATCTGCGCGTGACATTTTTGCATGTACTCGGGCCTCTCTGTGTGCAGCGGAGACCTTCTGTGGCTTTGCGTGTGTGAGGAGAGTGAGAGACAGAGACCCCTTGTGGCTCTCTGCGGGCCTGGGACTGCCCTCCTGAGACCTTGGGTGTATCCTTGACTCTCGAGGGGTAATAACTGCATTGTCCCCTGCTCCGGTTTGTAAAGCGTGCCCCGTGCTTTGTTTCAATACCTGGTCGCTGAGTCCTCGCGGTCCACAAGCCCCGCAGCCGCACTGCTCCTGAGTCCTGCGTGACGGCATGAGTGTCAGGGTTCTCTGCCATGGCAATGGCAGCTGACACCTCCGTCCCTTGCCACTTTAGAGCTGGCCTCTGCTTTGTCTTCCCTGCCAGACGGTGAACACCACGGGGACAGAGGGACACTCGTCAGGATGTGTTGGCTGACCGCATGACTGACGTTACCCAGGATTGTGTGTGTGTTAGCCAGGGTCCTTTGTGCCTGTTCTCCTTGTGACGGTGTGAATGTTATTTGCCTTCCACTCTTCCCCGAGACTGTCTTGTGGCTATACATGGAGCATAATTTATCTGGGACTCTCTGTGGTTCACCGTGTATTTCTGTGCCCCTCTGCAGCTCTGTGTACGTGTACACGTATGCGTGTGTGGGTAACTTTTCAGGGACTTTGCCATGTGACCATGATATACTTGTCATGCTGCAGGTGTGTGTGTGTGTGTGTGTGTGTGTGTGTGTGTATCAGAGAGAGAAAGGGGGAGTGGGAGAGAGAGAGAGAGAGAGAGCAGTCCTGGGGAAATGCAGTTTACCTGTGACACTGGCTGTGTGCGACCCTTGTCGAGTTCCCCTCATGCACACCCGTGTATGCATCTGCCCCTCTCTGAACGGAGGCCGCTCTGGGCCTGCTGGGGCCCAGGAAGCTGGAGGTCAGGTGTCTGCGGTGGCAAAAACTTCATCACTTCCTGGCCCCTACCCCATAACGGTCCTGCAGCCTCGGCAGGCTCCTCCCTTGGCTCTGCCCTCGGCTGGCCTGGCTGTGCCACCCCAAGTCCGCCGTTGAGTACTTCCTCTTTGCTCAGCTCGGGAGCCGGTCTGTGTGCCTCGAACCTTCCCCAGGCTTCCTGTCCCCAGGCCCTGCCGCTAGACCTGCGGCTGCAGGAGCGTATTGCAGGGCGGCTGCAGGAGCGTATTGCAGGTCTGTGTTTCAGGCTACAGGTGTGAGAAGATAGTGGGGGGTGGGGGTGTGGTCCCTACTTCAGACTCCTTC
>NW_012155625.1:0-688 GCF_000956105.1 Propithecus coquereli | reverse complement strand
AGGCAGGAGGATTGCTTGAGCCCAGGAGTTTGAGGTTGCTGTGAGCTAGGATGACGCCACGGCACTCTAGCCCGGGCAACACAGCGAGACTCTGTCTCAAAAAAAAAAAACCTCCAGGGGTAGGTGGGTGTGGCATTCGAGTGGTGTCGTTAGAATCTTCCTGTTGTCGGCTCAGCCTTGTTTTCCTCATCTGAAAATGGGGTTAGCAAGAGCAATACCCACTTCACAGGGTTGTTTTTAAGAGAACTAAATGAATTAATACATATAAAGCACTTGGGCCAATTTTGAGTCTTAGCTATTATTTTTTCTGTTATTATTATTTTTATATTCGTCTTCTCTCTGCCAACTGATTCCCAAGGAGCCTCTACTCTTGTCGGGCAGAGATAGCCTCAACCCTGTCCCACGCAAGCCTAGCAGAGAGAGAGCATGTTTTTCCCAGGGACTACAGCAAACACCCTGGGGCTGCCTCTGATTGGACCAACTTGGAGAAGGCCACCCCTGAACCAATTACTGGCTGATTGGCCTGGCTCCTGAACCAATCACTGTGACCGATTGACCGGGCTTGGTCACACCCACACACCCCTGAACCAATCAATGTGGCTGATTGGTCTGTCTCCTGAACCAATCACTGTGACCGATTGACCTGGCCTGGTCACACCCACACACCCCTGAACCAATCAATGTGGCT
>NW_012155624.1:6137-6487 GCF_000956105.1 Propithecus coquereli | reverse complement strand
AAATCCCTTCCCAAAGAATCTACTGAAGAATGCGCTTCAGATACCAGAATGGAAATTATGAAATGGATATGGAAGACAATGAAAGCACTCACTAGTTATTAAACATGTGGGATACCTCAGTAGTTTCAGGGGAATATATGACTTTAATGTTTATGGTATAATCTAAAAAAAAAGATTTAAAATCAGTATATTCAATTAGAAAAATAGAGAATGCCTAGAGTAAGGAGGATGGAAATAAGCAGTGCTCAGATGAAAGTTTAGAACACTAAATACCCATGTTAGAAGAAAGAGCCAAATTTAATTATTAAGTTTCCACCTTACAAAGCTAGAAAAACCATACAATGGAATGT
>NW_012155624.1:3149-4145 GCF_000956105.1 Propithecus coquereli | reverse complement strand
CAAGAACTATATATGAAAAAATATAAAACATTGCCAGATATTAGAGAAGCTCTAAATAAGTGGAGATATATATTGTGTTCATGGATCAAATGACTCAATTTTGTTCTCCCCAAATTGTTCTGTAGATTTAACACAATCTCAGTTGAAATCCAAGCAGGTGTTTTTTGTTATTTTTTTAAATTGACACAGACTCATTCTAAAATTTATATGAAAATACAAAGGAACTAGAATAAACAATTTGGAAGAAGAGGAATAAAGTTGGAAGATTTACATGACTTAAAGACTTTTTATAAAGCAACAGTAGTGAAGATAGTGTGTTATTAAAAGAATAGACATATAGATCAATGCAACAGAACTGGGCACAGTGGCTCATACCTGTAATTCCAGCCAGCATCTTTGAGAGGCCAGGGTAGGAGGATCACTTGAGCCCAGGAGTTCAAGACCAGCCTGGGCAACAGCAAGACCCCATCTCTACAAAACAATTTTTAAATTTGTTGGGTGTGGTGGTATACACCTGTAGTCCTAGCTATTTGGGAGGCAGAGGCAGGAGGATCACTCACTTGAACCTGGCAGTTTAAGGCTGCAGTGAAGCTATGATCCCACCACTGCACTCCAGCCTGGGTGACAGAGCTATTTTTTGAGTCCTTAAAAAAAATTTTTTTAAGAAGGCATACACATTGGAAAGGAAGAGGTAAAGTAGTCCTTATAGATGGCATGATTGTGTTGGTAAACAAAAAGGAAAGATCCTAGGGAGTTTACAAAAAAAGCTTTTAAAAACTAATGGAGGTTAACAAGAGCATATAAAGTCCATATACAAAAATGAATTAGAAACCAAATTTTAACAATGTGTATGATAGCCTCAAAAATGTTGCCCTTAGAATTTAATTTAGCAAAATATGTACAAGAACTATATATGAAAAAATATAAAACATTGCCAGATATTAGAGAAGCTCTAAATAAGTGGAGATATATATTGTGTTCATGGATCAAATGACT
>NW_012155624.1:0-354 GCF_000956105.1 Propithecus coquereli | reverse complement strand
ATCTTTAAAATAAAACAAAAAAAATCCTTAAAAACTAGTGGAAGGGAAACTTCTTAATCTGATTAATGGTATCTACCATAAGTTTCTAGCAAATAACACATTTGATTGTGAACCTTATTTTGAAGCATTCTAATTGATGCCAGAAACAAGGATAGAATGCTCGCTAGCACTTCCACTCAGTGTTTCTGGAGCTGCTGGTACACGTAAGAAAAAGAAAAGTGGTGCCTGGGTGCGGTGGCTCACGCCTGTAACCTCAGCTCTCTGGGATGCCAAGGCGGGAAGATTACTTGAGGTCAGGAGGCTGAGACCAGCCTGAGCAACACGGTTGAGATTCTGTCTTTACAAAAAATTAAA
>NW_012155623.1:13460-14288 GCF_000956105.1 Propithecus coquereli | reverse complement strand
ATGTTTTCTTTGTGCTGTGGTATATGATCCTTTGTAATGAATGTTCCGTGAGTGCTTGGGAACTTGGGAAGAAGATATATTCTACATTATCACAGAATAATATTTTATGTATATTATTTCTACTCTGTGAAACCTATTGATGTTTTCTTTGTGCTGTGGTATATGATCTTTTGTAATGAATGTTCCGTGAGTGCTTGGGAACTTGGGAAGATGATATATTCTACATTATCACAGTGTTATGTTCTATATAAATGCAAAAGATATATGTTATTGATTATGGCCTTTAAATTTTGTGTATCTCAACTCAATTTTGTCCACTGGAAGTGTCTCAATTGAGAATGATATGTTGACTTTTGTTATTAGTATATTTCTGCTTATCCTTGCGTGTTCTATAATTTTTGTTTACTATAGACATTTATTATTTGCTGAATAGGTAGCTTAACTGCTACCCATGTTTTCTAATGTGGCTTTAACATTATAAGGTATCCATTTTTTGTTTCATTTAATGCTTTTTGGCTTAAAGTCTACTTTGATATCAGGACTGCAAGCCCTGTTTTCTTTTAGTTTTATATGGTAAATCTTTATGCATTTTGTTATTTTTGATCTATTTGAATTATTGCATTTCAAATGTGTCAGTTGAAAACAACATAGAGGTAGGTTTCATTTTATGAGCCAATCCTAAAATTGTTTTCTTTAAACAGGCAAGTTAAGTGCATTTCTCTTTGTTGATACTATTGTCATGTATGATCTCAATTCCGTCATGTTATGTTCTAATTAGTTTGTATTATTTTATATTTACTATGTTTCTTTATCTATTTGATTATCTTT
>NW_012155623.1:11158-11655 GCF_000956105.1 Propithecus coquereli | reverse complement strand
CCATAAAAGAATGATGAAAGGGCAATAGAGCATGCACTCAAGAGAGTGAGAGAAGGGGGCCGAACTCACCCTTTTATCAGGAACCCACTCTCCAGGTAACCCACCCGTTCCTGGGATAATGGCATTGATCCATTCACGAACGTAGATCCCTCATGACCTAATCACCTCTTAAAGGAACCACCTCTCAACACTGGCGCATTGGGGATTAAGTTTCCAACACGTCAACTCTGGGGGATACATTCGAACCACAGCCACATAAACAATGTGTATGTCTAAGGTCAATAAATACAACCAAATTTCCCTCAGAAGTAGTTGTGTCTGTTTGCATCTCTTTCTACTGGTACATGTGCCACATACTTGAAAACATTTAACATTATGCAGTTTTGAATTATTATTTAGTCTGATGAGTGATATATGATCTACTCACATATAAATTTTTATCTTCCATATTATTACTTTAGTCGCGTTCTTTTTATATGTTTATTTTCAATTTTTAT
>NW_012155623.1:0-263 GCF_000956105.1 Propithecus coquereli | reverse complement strand
TTATAGAGAGAATCTGTAGATTTACATGACCTTATCAGAAAAGACTAAAGGTTTCCAATCAATGAGATCAGCTTGGCATTTAGGAAATAGAAAAATGAAAACAATGTAAGCAGACAAGAAAAATAGTACATGGTAGAGGTGAAATCCATAAAACAGAAAACAGAAAAAATGCAACACAGAAAAATTTATGGATCTGAAAGATATTTCCCCTGATATAATGAAATCAGTAAAACTGTAACAAGACAAGAAAAAAAGAGAGAGTT
>NW_012155622.1:9842-10216 GCF_000956105.1 Propithecus coquereli | reverse complement strand
AAATGTGATGCAGTTTCATTAAATATCTCAATTCTTTCCAAAGTTTTTTTTAAACCACTTTATTGAAGCGTAATTGACATACAAAAAAACTGTACATATTTAATGTATACAACTGGATTAGTTTGGGTATAAGTATGTACCAGTGAAGTCATCAGCATAATCTATGCCATAAACTTATCCATCATCTCCAAAACTATCCTCTTGTTTTCTTATTTACTATTATTACAATTTATAATAAGAGCACTTAAGATAAAATATAACCTCTTAGTCAGTGTTTAAGTATACAATATAGTATTGTTAACTATAGGCACTATGTTGTACATTAGAACTCTAGGGTTTATTAATCTTATATAACTAAAATTTTATACCCTTTG
>NW_012155622.1:3521-4221 GCF_000956105.1 Propithecus coquereli | reverse complement strand
TGTCCCAGAGCAGATGGTTTCACAGCCAAATTTTACCAGACCTGCAAAGAATATCTAGTACCTATACTGCAGAAATTATTCCATAACATAGAGAAGGAAGGAATCCTCCACAACTCGTTCTACAAATCCAATATCACCCAGATACCAAAGCCAGGAAAGACACAACAAAAAAAGAAAACTACAGACCAATATCCCTTCTGAATATAGATGCAAAAATTCTCAATAAAATCCTAGCAAACTGAATTCAGCTGCACATCAAAAATATAATCCACCTCAATCAAGTGGGCTTCATCCCAGAGATGTGAGTATGGTTCTACATATGCAAATCCATAATTGTAATTCACCACATAAATAGAAGCAAAAACAAAGACCATATGGTCCTTTCAATAGATGCAGAAAAGGCACTTGACAAAATTCTGCACACTTTTATTATAAAAACTCTTAACAAAATAGGCATAGATGGAACATATCTCAACATTATAATAGCTGTCTATGACAAACCCATAGACAACATCATACTGAATGGGGAAAAATTTAAAAAATTTCCGATTAAAAAGTGGAAGCAGATAAGGTTGCCCACTGTCACCACTCCTGTTCAACATAGAGCTGGAAGTCCCAGCCAGAGTAATCAGGCAAGAGAAGGAAATCAAGGATATCCAAATGTGGAAAGAAGGGGTAAAACTACTACTCTTTGCTGGCA
>NW_012155622.1:0-546 GCF_000956105.1 Propithecus coquereli | reverse complement strand
AATAAATTCGTGGATTTATATAATACTTACGTTCTTAAATTCATAGTTTGCAGCACATACCTAAAAACTTGAATTAGAGTTTTGAAGGATTTTACATGCTTTTATGTGAATACGTAGATGCAGCATTTTGAAGCTATAGGAGAAATATGTAGCTCATGTATTTTCTTATTCTTAGGCTGTTTGTAAATCCTACTGGTTTGGAATTGTTTCTTTTTTGTTGTTGTTTTTATGGTACTGACAATATGTAATATGGGGGGCATCACTCAGTTACATGATTGGTTTTATGTAGCATTTTACCATCACCAGAATCTATATGTCAATTTAATTTACTATGCAAAGCTATAAATAATTTTGTGTTTTCTGTGGGATATAATTTAAGCTGAAAAAAATCTACGGTTTACAAAAAATTCTTAAATTCTTTCCTTGAGTCAGCTAGTCTTGTGTACAACTTCAACAAAATTAAGAAATTTTTAAAAAAGATGATGGTTTCTTACCCACTTGTTATCATTCAGCAGCGGGAAACAGTCATTCAAAATAGTCCAATCC
>NW_012155621.1:8187-8904 GCF_000956105.1 Propithecus coquereli | reverse complement strand
ATCCCTCTAATTCTAAAATGTCTATGACTGCTAAATCACTAGCACTTATCAAATTCTTTCCAGCCAAGTAAAACATCGTCATTCACTTTTAAATTACTAACATATCTGCTATTATTTATAAATATCTGTATTTGTAACACATAACATATGCACCTTACCTACCTTGCTTCAAGTAAAGCTGCCATATTCAGTCCTATAAACTGTAAACAAGACAGTTTCAATTGTTCAGCATTATACATTGCTGCAAATTCCAGTAGCATAGCAGCATTCTTAAGGGTTACTAAAAAGTAAGAAAAGATTTACAAAATTAGACGAAAGGCATGTTACCCCAACAAATGAAATATACTTGTTTCTAAAGTTTTAAGAAACTTCCAGAACATCTAAAACATCTATAATAAGAAAAACTGAAGGTATTTTCTTGCCAAAAATAACATACTGGGGCAAATACAGAACTCTTCTATCCCAATATGCCAAAATAATTTCAAAAGATTGGTTATGAGAAAAATAAGCTCACAAATATTTTAAGCAAAAGAAAAAGAAGGGCATTAGTGTCACCTAAAAGCAAACATATAAGAATTGGTAATCTTCCACCTAACATGTTCTGAATATTTTTAACTTTTATTGATGAACAACTTTCCTTTTAATATTTATATAGCACAGAGTAGCTATTCCCTCTTCCGTAAAACTAAAATGATATTCTTGAGACTAAGAAAAACT
>NW_012155621.1:7776-8137 GCF_000956105.1 Propithecus coquereli | reverse complement strand
AGACCTGTAAATAATTATATTTACTTCATATTATACCAAGGCTAAGAATTATCATAAATACCTACTACTTATGTCAGAATTTCTCAATTTCTTCTTCCAATATTAATACAAAAGAATACAGAAGTGTCAGGTGTCCAAGATGAGGGAAGGAGGGGAGAAAGGATGGAAGGAAAGAAAGAAAAGAAATAAAAACTAAGCTTACGAATAATTTTGTTCTATATTTATTTCTTCTTTCAAAACGATATCTCCATCTTCTACTTCCAAATAGCTAATATCTGGTCCATCTTGATATGGTGTAATGACTCTTCTATCCATTGCTGGAATCTGTAGAATTAAAGATGTTATTTTTCTTAAATAAAAA
>NW_012155621.1:0-661 GCF_000956105.1 Propithecus coquereli | reverse complement strand
GAAGATTCTATTTCCAACTTGAAATGTCACATCAGAATTTCTTTAGTATATAATTTCCCTAAAATATAAAGAAGTGTAGTTACCAGCCTAGGTGCTTTTTACTTAATCTTACCTCAATCCATGAGCTACTCAGCATACTATGAAAATATTCTAAAAGAAAAAAAAAGTTCAAAGCAATTAAGAATATGAAACAATACTAAAACAAATAAATCACTAACTAACAAAAAGGGTACCTACCAAGTCTAGCACAAAGAACACATTTATGACAAGGGAATTCCTTTCCATCCACTGATTTCATGGTCACATCACATAGAAATGAACTGCAAGAAAAATATTTAATTGAAGCAAGAGCAATTTCTTTACATATTTAGCAAATAGGAAAATCTGTTATAAGATTTGGCTTAACTTTAGATTTTCTCTTAAAGGCGGCAGAGAACAAGCAACTTGCAGGAATACGTACAAATAAATACTTCAACTCCTTCCACCTCAGGGAAGATAATAAGGGCCTTACAATAAAGACAATACTTGAAAAAGTGAGCACAGAGAAATATTCAGAAAAGTCTTTCTTCTAATTTTCCTTTTTTTATTCTAGGTGAAGTAATAATATAATAATATCATAGTGACATCATATTTTAAGCTCTTTAATTTACTTATTCACCTA
>NW_012155620.1:4877-5147 GCF_000956105.1 Propithecus coquereli | reverse complement strand
AAGATTTCCCCCTATATTTTCTTCAGAGATTTTTATGGCTTTAGAACTTACAGTCAGATCTTTAATGCATTTTGAGTTAAATTTGTAGATAATGTAAGTAAGTGCATGTGAAAATCTAGTTATTCCAACAAAATTTGTTTAAAATGTTGTCCTTTCCCTATTGAAGGGTCTTGTCGCCTTTGTTGAAAATCAATACAGTGTATATGCAAGGGTTTATTTCTGGGCTTCCTTTTTTTAATTCGTTGGAAATATTTAGTGCTCTTAATTTGT
>NW_012155620.1:1857-2242 GCF_000956105.1 Propithecus coquereli | reverse complement strand
AATAATAAAATAATTGAGCAAGGAGGATTTATTCTAGATATTCAAGATTAGTTCAATATTCAAAAATCCATGTAATACATTATATGAAGAGGCAAAAAAGATAAAATCATATGATCCTATCAATCAAAACTAAAAGTATTTGCAAAACTCAGTACTATTAATAACAAAAAACTCATAAACTAGGTATTGAGGGGAATTTCCTCAAATTCATAATGTTTATCTCTAAACAAAACAAAGCAAAAACCCTATCGATAGCATCATACTTAAAAAAGTGGGGGATAGCTTTTTCAAAAAATTCCACCGGAGTAATTAGACATCCAAAAATAAAAAAATTTATTTTTGTCTCAAAATCTCCCACCCTTAACCATCCTTTTCTTGGGGTAGC
>NW_012155620.1:0-330 GCF_000956105.1 Propithecus coquereli | reverse complement strand
AGGCCCATAAGAATTCATTAGAGAATGTTATCAAACATTTATAGAAGCAATAATGCCAACTGTAAGTTATCACTTGCAGAATACAGATGAAGAAAACCCTCCCCCCAAAGGAATCTACAGGCCCATAAGAATTCATTAGGGAATGTTATCAAACATTTAAAGAAGCAATAATGCCAACTGTAAGTTATCACTTGCAGAATACAAATAAAGAATAAACACGTCCCAACTCATTTTGTGAGGCCGCCATTATGTGATACCAAAACAAGATAAAGACATTACAAGAAAGAAAGAATGAAACATATAAATCAATATCTTTCAAAGCTATATGCA
>NW_012155619.1:104204-107600 GCF_000956105.1 Propithecus coquereli | reverse complement strand
TGAGTCCAATAAAATCAGTACAATTTATGATGTCATGTAAAATAAAAATAATCACTGTAGCTTCATTCTCCAATTGAACATGGAGAAAATAAAATGTATTATGTAAATAAAATGCTCATGTTTTCAAATTTCTGACCACTATTAGAGTATATACACCATTCAATTAATAAATTTGTATACTGCATTTATTCAATGTAAATTAAAACAAAACAAAAAAAACTGTTCATTTGGCCCAGAAAGGGGGAATGTGCAAAGAAAAATATGGCATAAAATTTCATAAACAGTGATTTATGATTTTAAATAGCATATCTTCTAATTATACTACCCTATACTCTTTATTAGAACCATCATAATTTCCCAGTAATTACAAAAGGCAGAAAAGAATACAAAGTAGTAACTTTGAGAACAATATTCTCCAAAATACTGAAATTTTAAGTCCTCAGATAAAAGGGATTACTAGAGAAGTCATTCCAATATGTTACTCAATAAAATATTATTTCCCTCTGTTAACCATAATCTTGGTTAACAGATTGCTGTTAATATCGCTGGCAGTATAACATTTCATGCATTGCACATCAGTGTTAGAACAACAAAAAACAATTTGTTTAATTAATTTAAACAAATTATGTTCGCTTGGAATCTAAATAAAGCATATTAAATTCCACTATGTATACTATGAGCAAAATGCACTTAAAAGCATTCAAGAAGCATTAGTGTCCTGATATAGTGACCTTAGAGTTATTCTTTTTTTCATTTTAAAAGAATACAGCTAATTATTTAGTGAAAGTTGATTGGCCATACATTTACAACCTTTAATACGGTAGTTGTGTCTCCTTTTCACTGTTGTATCACATTAAATAATATTCAAGTCTTCTATTATGCCTTCTGTCTCAGCAAATAATACTCAAGACTTCTACTTCATTCTACTGTAAAGATATCTTAGTATTTTAACTAACTGGCCAGTTTTTCTACTTAACGGGTAATTGGTAAAATGATTTACTTTGAAAATTCAGAATTTTTCTCTTTTACTTTAATACAGAAGAATAATGTCCTGAAAATGTACCCTATGATTACATGCATCACTGTTTTATAATTCAAAAAAATAAAGGATCTTTCTTTAGATTATTTTCATGTATTGTATGTTTCCTATTATACATCCATGGAAAAATTGATATTAATGATGCCCATCTAACACAGAATGGTGTCTAATAGTTCTGATGAAGAAAGAGTAGACTACATATTTCCATATAAACACTATAGATTGACATAGCATCAGCTGATTTGATATTTGAAACACATCATAATATTTGTTTTGAAACACATCAAATACTGCCTATAAAAATAAGTATTCATTAAATATAAGTATGTTTATCCAAACATCAAGGTTCTTACTCCTTTGAACCATACAAATAAATTATCTAATCACTTTAACTTTGTATATTCTCTATAGTAAATATACTGCTTTAGTGTAATGTTTACAAGTGTTTGTAAACACTTTGTTTGTAAAGAGTTTTTTGTTGCATAAATTTCCTGAAGCAGTTAGATTTCTTCAACTTTGAGTAAATACTTCCCAATACATATTGCTCCATAAAGTTTATTTCCCTATAAAATTTCTGGTGGTTTCTAAGTTGTATATTTTGTATAAAATGTTTTCCTCATTTATTAGATTTATAGAGTTTGTCTACTATGAATTCTCTGATGTCGAGTAAGATGGAAACTATTGTTACAGGTTTTGTCACATTCCTTACATTTGTAGGGTTTCTTTCTAGTATGAATTCTCTGATGTCAAGCAAGATGGAAACTATAGGTAAGGGATTTGCCACATTCTTTGCATTTGTAGGGTTTGTCTCCAGTAGGAATTCTTTAATGGTGAGTAAGATTTGAACTACAGTTAAAGGTTTTGCCACATTCTTTATATTTAAAAGTATTCTCCCCAGTATGAATTCTCTGATGTTGAGTGAGATTTGAACTACAGTTAGATGTTTTGCCACATTCTTTACATTTGTAGAGTTTCTCTCCAGTATGAATCCCCTGATGTTTAATAAGACTAGATAAATGAGTAAAAGATTTACTGCATTTATTACATTTGGAAAGATTTTTCTCTAGTAGAATTCTCTGGTGCTGAAAAGATATGAACTATAGTTATAGGCTTTCCAACATTCTTTACACTTGTAGGCCTTCTCTCCAGTATAAATTCTCTGATGCTTAAAGAGTTGAAGAATGAGTAAAAGATATACTGCATGCTTTACACTTCTAACATTTGTATCCAGTATGAATTCTCTGGCACTCAGTAAGATATGAACTATTCCCAAAGGCTTTGCCACATTCTTTACTTTTGTAGGGTTTCTCTCCAGTATCAATTCTCTGATATCAAGTAAGATGTGAACTACACTTAAAGGATTTGTCACATTCTATACATTTGCAGGGTTTCTATTCAGTATGGATTGTCTTATGTTTTCTGAGATTTGATGACTAAAGACTTTCTTGCATTTATTGTACCTACATGAGTTTCTTCAAAAGAGATTCCTTTATGCTGTGTATGTTTTGATGACTCAGCAAAAGTTTCTATATGTTTACTACATTTGCCAGACTGCTCTCAAATACAGATACTCTGATGGATAATAAGCTTTGAGTATTGATGACTTTCTCACATTTTTTGCATTTGAAATGGTTCTCTGGAAAATTAGTTTTCTGATACTTTCCAGGGATAGAGCCTTGGTTAACACTTTTCTCAGTTTTATAGCAGTGATGATTTTGGTCTGCAATGCAAATATACTATTCATTATTTAGGGTAGAGTCCTGGTTAAAAGACATGGAAGTTTTATTGTATGTGGAATGTTTCCCCAATTATTTATTCCCTGATACAGATTAAGTAATGATGAATGGATAAAAACCTTCCCATACGGATCAAAGTTGCAGACTTCCAGAAAAGAAGGCATTTTTTTTGGTGGAAGAATAATAAATTTTCAATAAAGTACCCATCAAATTGATTACATTTAGAAATATCTTCATTTTTAGTTGCCAAATCTTGAGAAACATTTGAATTAACATCTAATCCAATTCCACATTTTAACTAGCTCAAATCATTATTTGGAACATGAAGTAGGTCACTATTTAGATTTTCCAAATTTCCTTTCAGAGAATAGGTATGCTCCAAAAATTGTTGATATTTACTTACAGAAACTTGTGAGTCAGCAAATGTAACTGACAAAAATGGAGTTTTTTCCCAAAATGTTTTACATTTTTGACCTCTACTATCAGTAACATTTTTATTATAGGTAATTGTTCTACATTTTTTATGTTCATCATAATATCCATTCTGCCCTTCACACTCACCATCACTTTCCTGGTCTTTCCTTAAATGTAAATTTTCAAGGCAGCAGCTCCCAAATCTTC
>NW_012155619.1:102414-104154 GCF_000956105.1 Propithecus coquereli | reverse complement strand
GGTGCTTCAGAGAGATGTTTCTGCATAGGATGGACATACAATAGTTCTAGTCAAAGAGATATTTAGAGAAATGCCTGGGGATAATGGTCTTTTCTGAATTTAAAATGTTTTGCAATCAAATTCCACATATTCCATCAAATTCCCATTTCCTCTGAGTTGCTGTCTGGAATGTGATTTAATGCCTGGAACTGGAGAAGCCAACTTGAGTAAGCATGAGCACATTGATGGTGTAGAACTATGAAAGAGAGTAAATGGAGACAAACAAGTATCCCATGTGGTCATTATAATATTTCATCGATCTTGGGCTGGCTGCTACCCATTCATACCATAAGAAAAAGAGGCATATATTACATTCTGATAGCATGCAAGTCTTTTCTTGGTATAGCTAAACAAAGTCGAACACCTACAGTAAGTGGCACACTATTATATTTCAATTGTGCCAATGTGAAATGCGCGAACATGAACTGAAATGCAATGTTGTTGTACCAATTTCTACAATTCACAATCCACTTTCTACTCTAGACAGGCTGAATAAAAGGAGAGCATGGGCTGTAAAAGAACATAGGAACTTTGATTCTAAAAACTGCATAGACTGTTTCAGGTTAAAATACTCAATGCATCTGACTGGCCAATTGCTTGCCCACTTTTCCCAGGGTCTCAAACAAAGCAAGGATGACAGAGATAGATTGATCAATGCAATGAGTGGAAATGAGGGGCATCCCTGCCAGCTCTGACTCAGCTTCCCTGGAAGGTCACCCACCTATAGGTGGATCTAACCTAATCTGGGGTTATAGTTTATATTTATTCCTTGGGAAACTGGAATTGCGTGTATGTAATCACAACACATGCCTAGCTGAATTTGCCTAGTACAGTCTCCCAGAGGTGTCTTCATCTTAAACATTTATTCTGAAAATACAACATTTTAAAGCTATGCCTACAAAGTTTGATTCATCTGTGTTCCAATAGAACTAATCTAGGCCTGAACAAGCACAATCTCTGACTATGAATAGTATCTGATCTGTAGTATTGCCCAGTAATTCTAAATATAAGAACAGACTCCTGCTTTCCTGATAATCAGAAATTGACCATATTCTCAAAATTCCCATTCCACCTTTGTTACATTTGCCCATAAGATGACACCACCTAAGACTTGGAATGATTAAATTGAGCTCACTCCAATCTTCTTTTCACATGTCACAAAGGCTTTCCATTTTCTTCTATAAGTCTCATGTACCTCTAAGAAGTATATCATGATCATGTTTTATTTGACTCCACATCTACCGTAGTCCTGACTGCCTGATTTAATTCTGTGGGCTACTGGCACTATTTCCATATTATTTCAACTAACTGGTTAGAATTTTGTGTTTAAAACAAATAAATGGCTTCAAACTCTCCAGCTCAAAATAATTTATCATTGTATTACAAATATTTCAAAACACTTCAGAGAATCAACGAAGTCCTGTGTGAAATGATATGAAATGTAGAGTGCAGTGAGAAATATGTAGTCAAAACACAGGGAAAGAAGGAGAATGGCTGTGATGCATATGTAGCTGGGGAAAAAACTAAAGAGTGAAAAATTGGAGATAATTAGGAAGTGAAGCAAGCAGAATTCATTTTCCTAAATTCAGAGATTCAGTTGTACAGCCTGGCAACCATTGTCCTCTCTCCACATGTAGAATTGATACCACTTCTCCACTCTGAATATTTCAGTCTCTTACCTACATCGCTAAACTCACTCTG
>NW_012155619.1:101347-102364 GCF_000956105.1 Propithecus coquereli | reverse complement strand
CCCTGAGCAGGTTCACCTGTGTGTGGCGAGCTGAGTCCACAGTAATGAGGCCTGTCTTTCAGGTCTGAATGTGACCCCATGCCTCAAACCTCCAGCGCTGCCACCAGCACCGTTCTTTCCCACATCTCCCAACATAGCCTTGAAAACAACAGGAGAAACTCTCATCGAACATCCCTCAAAAGGACCCTGCTCTTAAATTCTCTCCCCTGCTGGACTCTCAAGGGTATATCAAGAGTATTTACACACAGATCTCTAAGACCTCAGGGTTTAGATTTCAGCCTAGGCCACACACTTATACCCTGAGTGTATATTTATCTGACCTCTGTGGACCAGGAAAAGCACTCAGGCTTACAAGGTGGAACCACAGAGGAAATCCCGTATGTGACCCCCTTTCACTTATGAATAACCAAGACCAGAATTCACTTAAAGCCATTCATGGTCACCTGTGTATCTTACTGAATAAGCAATATCCTTACTGGATGAGACAAATGTAAATGTGCACACAAACATTGGTGCTCTCCATGGATTTCCTGGATAATCTGCATCGGAACAACCTGGAAAATTGTAAGAAAAGCCTATCTTTTGGCTGCAGACCACAACCACTGAATCAGAAACATGAAGGATGGGCCCAGCAATCAAGGTTTGAAAAGCCCTCCCAGTGATTCAGCTGCATGACAAATTTAACAACATCTGTACCCTGGAAAGTATAGCTTATCCCTGAGTTAATTAATAGATAAGAAATTCTAGGAATAAACCACATGCATTTGGTAATGCTAGAGATGTAACTGATAACTTTAAAAATGTATAAATAAAAATAAATCTGACTAAAATGGACTCTTGATTGCCTTCTTCCTTTTTTCTATTTTACTGCCTTCCTTGTGCTTTCTGGAATCACCTGCCAAATAAACCAGTTGTACTCACGTCTTGTAACACACATTCAAATTTAAAATAAATTATAATTTATTTAATAGTTCATTAAATAAGATATGAAAATCATATGGCAAAAGATTATTGCAT
>NW_012155619.1:98077-98397 GCF_000956105.1 Propithecus coquereli | reverse complement strand
CTGGCAACCATTGTCCTCTCTCCACATGTAGAATTGATACCACTTCTCCACTCTGAATATTTCAGTCTCTTACCTACATCGCTAAACTCACTCTGCAGGAACATTTTGCCCCTGAGTATGAAGTATCTATTACACAGGAAGTACTGTCCTGTGTGTGTTCCTTTCATGTAAATGTCAAAACAACTGCATGATTTATAAAGCCTCCCAGCTACCACCTGAAAAAAGTGAGTCCAATAAAATCAGTACAATTTATGATGTCATGTAAAATAAAAATAATCACTGTAGCTTCATTCTCCAATTGAACATGGAGAAAATAAAAT
>NW_012155619.1:83612-86852 GCF_000956105.1 Propithecus coquereli | reverse complement strand
TCAAAAATAGGGATGAAATCCTCCAACTGTGGGAGGCAGTTTGGGAGCTGAAAGAAATTGCAGTTACCCACTGTCAAGGGCACCAAAAGGACACAGATCCAATCACCACTGGCAATTGCCTGGCAGAACAAGCAGCCAAAAATGCAGCCAGCAGAGGATGTTCAGAAGACAACACTCCAACTCAGTGCTGAATCTTGTTAGCACCAAAGTGGCCTGAAGAACCAAAATATACACCAGAAGAGAACCAGTGGGCAGAGCAGGAGAAGGCCAAGAAGGATGCAGATGGGTGGTGGCCCCTATGGAACCATAACACCTTTATCCCCAATAAACTAGCATATCCCATTGTCTCCTGACATTAAAACATGACTCGCCTAGGGAAAACAACTCTCACGCAGCTACTTGCCTGGTACTACTACATTGCCAAACTTCTGTCCATCGGTGCAGCAGTCAGCGCCTGCTGCCAGACCTGTGCTTAAAACAATGCAGCCGTCAGGCCAAGACCCACCCCAGGAATTCAGTACGCCAGAACTTCTCCGTTCGAGGATGTGGAAGTTGATTTCACAGGAGTAAAACCATGTTGGGGCTATAAATACCTGCTGGTAGTGATATGTACCTTCTCATGCTGGGTCGAGGCAGTCCCTACCAAGACCAAAAAGTCTAGGGAAGTGGCAAAGATTCTATTGAGAGAAATCATCCCGAGGTACGGTCTGCCACTCTCCTTCAGCAGTGACAATGGACCAAGCTTCACCATGGAGGTCACACAAACCCTCACCGAGGCACTAGGAATCAAATGAAAACTACATACAGCGTTGCAGGCCACAGAGTTCAGGGAAAGTAGAGCTCATGAACCAGACCCTCAAGACCACTCTAGTGAAGCTATGTCAGGAAACACAATTACCCTGGGTAGACATGCTAAGCCTAGCCCTGTTCAGGGTCAGATGCATGCCAGGGCCCATAGGATATTCACCCTTTGAAATCCTGTTCAGTAGACCTCCCCCATTCAACAAGCGATTAAGGGGAGACATTAGACAATTAGGGGAATTGAATATAAACACACACCTCCAAGCCTTAGCCAAAACTATGCACCATATCCACCACACCATCCTAGAAAAAACCCCTATCACCCTCGGTCTCCCTGTCCACCCCCAGCAACATCCCCAGGGTTTATCCAACCTCCAGTTTGGGTAAAGGACTGGAAAAGGACACCCCTAGAGCCCATATGGAAGGGTCCCCATACTGTGATACTAGTTACCTCCACTGCTGTTAAAGTTGCAAGTATCGCTTCATGGATATACCACTCCCGGGTGAAAAAGGCTGAACCAGACAGTGAAACTGATCTCTGGACTGCACATCAGGACCATCAGAACCCGCTAAAGATCCAGTTTAACCACCTCCCAACGAGGACAGCCACACCCAGGACTGAACAGGAGTAAATGGGACCACTGGCCCTGACCCTCGTTGGGGTTGTAGCGATGTTACTGGGGATTGAACTCTTCTTGGTAGCTCCGGGAGATTGAACTGGACCACAGAGGGTGTTTCTAACTGTGATATTTTGGCTCATTATAGGATGTCTACTCCTGCCTCAGTTCCTACCCTCCTCCTGTTTGGGGCACTCACCCTAACAACTTTGGCAGAGAAAGTCTGCCCTGAGGCTTGCTATGCTAGGACTTGGATTCCCTCCATTAACAGGATTACTCAAGGGTTCTGGTCCATGGGAGGTTTCATGTTCCACACCTACATGCCAAACACATGTTATAGTCAGGCTCAGGTGTGTCACAGCAGGGGAAAGAAATATTGGACTGGTATCAATATAGGTGACACTCAAACCTGTATAGCTCCAAAGGGCAAACCGGCTTGTTGGAACTACCTCACCCACTAGGGGATGTCTGACAGGGGAGGAGTCCAAGACTAGGCTAAAACTCAACAGTTCAAAGACAAAAAGGCTCAGCTTATTAATATAGCCTCAGTAACAGAGTCAACTTATAAGAGGCCAGATCTTACTAGTGTATGGAAGATCACCAAACCCCTGGAAAACTCTCCCCTAATAACCCAGTTCCTCAATATGACCCTCCAGGACCTACCCGACCATACTTCATGTTAGGTCTGTTTACTACTCCAGAAATGAGTCTATATTGGGGTCCCCGTGCCTCCGGGCTGAAACTCCAGCATTTTAATCCCAGGCCTAAACAAAACATCTCTGGTGGGCCCAGTAGTATACAATGTTCACTTAGCCATAACTTGCCACCTGAATATCACTTGCATTACTAATGCAGGAGAGAATGAAATATTGGGATTCATACCAGGTGAACTCTGCACAAATGATCAAACCTTACCCAAGAATGTCACTGCCACCTTCTCCCAGGATGGCATATTCTTTCTTTGTGGAGACATTGCCTACCTCTACCTCCCAGGAAACTGGACCGGGACCTGCACCCAGGTCTTCCTCAGCCCAGATGTTTCTATCTTTGAAACCCAGCAACTGGAAGCTGCACTAAGTCCCCCCCAAACACCCAGAAAAGATGGGTCTTACTAGCACCGATCCTCATGGGGGAGGAATTGCTGCTGGGATAGGAGCAGGAGTAGGTGGCCTAGGAACATCCCTGAGCATCTGCCACCAGTTATCCCAAGAACTAAATGAAGACATGGAACAAGTAGTAGATTCCCTACTGTTCCTCCACAGTCGACGGAACTCACTAGCAGCACTAACCTTACAGACGGGCCTTAGACCTGCTCACTGCTGAAAAGGGGGGGACCTGTATATTCCTGTAAATCCCAATATTTCATTCTCTCCTGCATTAGTAATGCAAGTGATATTCAGGTGGCAAGTTATGGCTAAGGGGAAGAGTGATGCCACTATATAAACCAGATAGGAGTAGTAACACAAAAGTCAAGGAGCTAAGAGAGAAAATCCAGAAAAGAAACAAGGAATTAGAACAAACCTGGGATTTTGACTTAGGACAATGGACTTCATGGCTACAACCTCTGGCTGGGCCGCTAATAACCGTCCTCCTCCTTGTCAGTGTAGGCCTCTGCATACTGAGTGAGGTTACAAAATTCATACAGACAACTGTAACCTGGAGAGCAACAGCTCACATAATGGACTTATGTGTCGTCGCCCGTTTCTAGGGACGAGGAATGAACACAGAGACAAAGAGACACAGACACACACAAAGACGGTACAAGACTGCAGCCCCTTTCTGCTGCAGTTTCTTTATTTTTAACATAGTTTGTTTGGCAACC
>NW_012155619.1:80848-81641 GCF_000956105.1 Propithecus coquereli | reverse complement strand
CAACTAGAGATATTGCTTGCCAGAGCATTCCAGGGGGAAGGTAGAGTTTCAGATAAAGGAGAGTGGGGAATGGGCACAGCCCAGGTGTAGTTTGGAGGAGGTGGTGTGGGATCCTGCTGGAGACTTCATGGAGGGAAATGGCAAAGCAGAATAGGAAAAAGAAAATGAGATTAGCAAGGATCAAACCTAGAGAGGCTCGGAGCCCAGTGAAGGAATAAGGGGGATCCCATTGCTCCTTCCTACACATCTTTGGCAATCAGCAGGCTGCTGAGCTGTGTGGAAGCTTTTCCACCCTTGTGAGCCTGGGTGCTGCCCCAAGTATTAGGTAGACAGCAAGGGAGACTCTCCTAGGGACAAAGTGAGTGCCTTGCCTTGGTACTGCCTCAAGATATTGCCCTAACTGGGAAGAAGGATAAGGGTGGTCCTGTGTAGGTGCTGCTCTGCCCTAATCCTGACCAGAGAAACTGCCACTCCGGAGACCAGCTGATCTGCAAAATAATGCAGGGAATCCCTCAGCCCTCAGGCCAGGCAGCCGAGGAACAATAGGCTAATTATCATATCATTAACTGTTCATCAAAGTGGTTCCATGGTGATGCCTGAACCACAAGGCGGGCCAATTCCAGACAGTATAAAACAAGTCCCCAGACCATAATCAGAGCGCTTTTTTAGGACAGAGGTGTCCACTTGTCATTCTGTCGCAAACCTATCTTGTTCTTACTCTGTAAACCTAATTGTTAGGTCCGGAGCTGAGAGAAAGACACACGAAGCCTCATGTGTGGTAAAATGTTGTTTA
>NW_012155619.1:79079-80798 GCF_000956105.1 Propithecus coquereli | reverse complement strand
TCAAATGTCTAACATGAAACATACTATTTGTCAGTAATCTTAACCCTCAAGGAAACCCAGAGTGCACCATTTCAAGTACATTACTCAAGTTCCTTTATTAGGATCACCCCAGGTCCTGTTATTTATTAACACAGTATGTCCAAAATTATTGCTGTTGGGGTCATCTGGAATAATCTGAGAAGTAGAAGGTCTTTGTTCTTGCTCCCTGGCCTACATCCTCCGCTGAATAGAGTCGCTGAGCCCCCAGCTCAAGCCTCATCTGATCCACTGAGAAGCTTAATTTTGTCCTATTTAGGTAAAGGGTGGACCTGTCTCCCTCCTAGGAGGAGCTGTGGGCTTCTGCATCCAGGACTGGATCCCCAGGACCAGGCAGTGTGGCTGGAGTAAGCCAGTCCTCAGCAGGGAAGACACAGGCTGCCTGGGTGGCCATGGCATAGAAGGTCTGCACCATGTTGCACAGAGGCCCTGGAGTTGGGTGAGCTCAGAGACCTGCTCCCAGGTCAGTGGAGAGTGTACCTGCTGTGCCCACACCTGGGTTATGTCCTGATAAATGGCTTCAGACATAGCACGCAGGGAGTTTACCAGACTTTTCTGAAGTGGTGGTGACTGGTCTCTTGGGGAAAGAGATCTGGACCACTTGCTGTGCCCAATGCGGGCCTTCACCTGTCGCCTATGACTGACATCATGGGTCTCCTCCACTTCACTGCTGTATACAGCAGCAGAGGTTTTCGGTTTCTTTCCAAAAGTCAAGCCGTGCTCATCTTCTAGACAGTTCCCTATTGAGGAAGCACGTGAGTGAGAGACTTTCCAGATCATTTCCCATGGACTCTCATTCTGAAACCTCCCCCTGCCCCTTCAGGGGAACCCCACTTTTCTCCTTTTCCATGACACCCTCAACCTTTACAATAAAGCAAGGTTGAAAACCTCTTGGTTCCCAAAAGTTTTCGGAATGCCAGGATCTCTAAAATCATTTTAGCCACTGAAAAACCCCCTTCCTGGCCAAACCCTCTATAAGTTACCTGCCTTTTGGGGCCAAAAAAAAAAAAAAACCAAAAAAAAAAAAAACAAGCAAATCCTACCTGTTCTATCATGGCAGCTGTCCTTGGAACTCATTTTTTTCTTCTTGGATTTCCTCCCACCTGAACTGGCCTCTGATTCTGTGGATAAAATGAGAATTTGAGTGAGTGCCTCCAACTGAACACCTTAGAAGCCTTAGTCCATCCTGGACACACAGGAGCTGAGGTTTTCACCAAAACTTGATTCTTATTTATTCTCCTGAGTCCAGGATTGGAGAGGCTTCCAGTTTCCTTCCCAGGGGAGACTGTGTTAACTCGTTCGCTGTCCCTTCTCACCTGGAAAGCATCAAATCTTACCTGATCTAGCAATGCTGTTTCTGGCTTTGGGCTTAGTTTCCTTGGAATTCTCCTCCTCATTTGGCCTGGGCTCTGATTCTAGTGTAAAAGAGAGTTTAAGTGACTCATCTCTCCCTAGGCAAAAAGCACCATAGTCTCCCTCTGACCCATATTTGTGAGTCATTCTCTTAACTGAGGCTGTTAAGCCCGTGTCAAGAGTGAATAGCAAGATTCCAGGGGCTGGGTGTGGTGTCTGATGCCTGTAATCCTAGAACTCTGGGAGGCTGAGACGGGTGGATTGTTTGAGTTCAGGAGTTCAAGACCAGCCTGAGCACGAGCGAGACCCCGTCTATACTAAAAATAGAAA
>NW_012155619.1:76844-79029 GCF_000956105.1 Propithecus coquereli | reverse complement strand
TGATATCAGACTTGGACTGGAAGATAAAATGTATATTGAGGAATAAAGTTCCTTCAGGAGTTCCTACTTGATAATCCCCTAATGGATCTGTTCTAGGGATGGTGACTGTCCCCTACTGGTCGGGCAGGGGTACGCCTATGGATTTCATCACCATGTGCCTGGCCATTAAGCCAGACCCTCTCCTTGTCCTCAGGGAATAGAGTGGAGGAAAGAATAATGTAGAGGTCATTCCAGGTCACACCGTAAGATTGAGTTAAATAAAAGGGACATGCATCCTCACGATGCCTTCCACCACAGCCACTTCCCTGCGTGGGTATAAACCACTTATGGTAGAGTCTGTGGGTCCCAGGACTTGAGCAGAACAAGAGCAAGGAGTAGGGGGGCTGGGAAGAGGACAGAGGGCAGGTTGAGGATTAGGCCGAGGGAGTTCCAGTTGGAGAGACCCGTATGGAGCAGGGCTGAGACTGCAAAGATGGGATCTGAGGTTTCAATTTGGTCCAGAGAAGAGGGGGAGGAGGAGGGGGAAGATCTAGAGTGTAGCAGGAAGATTTGAGCAGGATTACTGCTCCTACAGAGTGAGAGAGGAGAATGGAGGGTAAAAAGGCTTGGACATAGGGAATCTCAGACCATTTTCCATTGCAGTGGCAGAAATTGTAGTGAGAACTAGTGTTTTGAGAAGAGGAGTAGACTGAGAGTTTCCTGTGTTCCTGGAAAGAGTAGGGTCACATGGGGCCAATTCTACTCAATTCTAGGCATCCCTAGAATGAGAAAATGGCACAGGAGTGATGAGAGCATGTAAGCATGAGTGACAAGTTGGAACAGGTATCCCTGTGTCCAACAACGGCCCTAGGGGCCGAGTCCTCCGGCTTACCAGTAGGACTTCTGAGTTGAGATGAATTGATAAACAAGAGCGAAAGAGGTCGAGAAAAGCCTCTGGCTGAATGAGAGGGACAGGGAAACAAGAATGAGCTTGTGAGCTCCCACTCACCAGGAACTGGATATCTCAGGCTGTAGATTTTGGAGGTCGGCAAGGAAGACCTGAGTCCCAGTCTGGTGTCTCTCTCTCAGCTTGGTTCAGGAGGGTCTGGGTGGACAATTACCTTACCTTGGCCAAACTAGAATGCTCTGCCTACACTCCAGGATCAGAGAAAAGTTGAGAGAGACCCCTGCATGGCTCAGGACTTCTCTCAGCCACCTCGTCAGAGACAAGGGAGGTTACTGGCTCTGAGGGACTCTTTCATCAACTAGGGAGATTTGCTTCTCGCAATTTAGTCAAAGATTCACGGAAACCTTACCAGTGACACAGAAACTCAGAGGAAGGCAGGATTCAGGAGTTAGCCCAGGACTAGCTGCTGCTGCCTACTGCTTCCCGAGTTGCAAGTCTTGCCTCCTAAGGACCTGGAGGTCGTGTCCACCCAGTGTGCCCTCCCGGGTTTCGGCACCAAATGTTAGGTCTGGAGCTTAGACAGAGACACACCAAGCCTCATGTGCAACAAAATGATGTTTGTTTTGAGCATCTTGATGCAGATGAGTGGAGGCAAAAAGCATCCACCCCAAGGAAGGGGAAAGCCTTGTGTTTCATAGAGGGTTTCTCAGGGGGAGTTAGTACCTAGGCCAGAACAGCTGCTGTGGTAAAAATATTTTAAACAATCAATTTCTGGGACCCGGGCATCAGTCTCACCCTGTAGAGATAAGGGAGAGGGTAGCTTCATCCTTATTGGGGGGATAGGAATGCTGGCTGCAGCTGTCTGTTAGATCCACAAAGTCTAGGGACTCTCCAGACTCCCGCAGCTATTGTTTTACAAACCTTAGTTTTCTATTAACCACATTCTGTCCTATACATACTTTCTGGGTTCCTACCTGGAACAAACCTAACACCTGCCATTTGCCACAGTGTGATTTCCAAAATTTTCATTCTGTGGATGATGTTCTGTTGGCTGCCATAAGCATCTGTCTAAATGCTCTTGTCTAGGATGGTGACATCTCTCTGCCAGTAAGGGGTAGCTGATAAGACTCAAAAAAAAAATCAGAGTCCTACTTTCCAATTAAGGCTTAGTGGAAGCATGTGGGCAGATTAGCATTGCCCAATTCTTCCATCAATCAAGGAAAACTTAAAGATATTTCCATTTGGAGGCTCTGGCAAAGGGATTCAGCCTCCACCTAGAGGTATTCCTTGGTGTTTTAG
>NW_012155619.1:71499-72839 GCF_000956105.1 Propithecus coquereli | reverse complement strand
TGAGGCAAAATAATTGATTGGTTGCTATTGAATTTTTGTTTACTTGTTGGAAAGTCCCTGGGTATATAATTATGAGTTTGTTGACTACTTGTGATTGGTTGAGCTTAAGTTCTATTTTTTCTTAATGTAGGCCTTGGAAAGAAATAGCTCAAGTTAAGTTTTTCATATGTTTTCAAATCAAGCAAGGTTGAAGTGACTTATGAGGCCCAACTTGTTTTGTCTGCTCAGGGATGCTTCAGGCCTGGTACCTATTTTAATTTATTTTAACCGTCTTTTTGAAGTTTCATCTCCTACCCCAACTGTAACTTGTAAACTATTTTTTCTACACATATAGGTACTGTGTATGCTCTGAAGGCATGTGCTGTGTTGGGTAGCTTAGAAATGTTAGGGTGACCTAGGGATATTGCTGGCATAAGAACTTCTGCGGATGTGACAGTCTGCATAGGTATGGCTGTTTTCCAAATGGAAAAGACATTCCAAGGGCAGGAGGAACTGAAAACAGTTTCTCTCCTGGGGCAGAAAACTGCTCCAGGACTGGTATCAGGAACACCTGACCTGCTGGAAAACTAGCCTGGAGGCAATCCCAAATTGATGTTCTTGTTTAGCCTTAGGCTAGAAATAGCTTTGATATGTATAGACCATTGTTTGCCTGTGGGATGTCTTTAGAACATGTTTGTTTGTATGATTTACGATGATCCTTTGTTCTTGGGATGAATAAATATGAGTGAGGAATTACTCTTGGGGCTCTTGGTCTTTAAAGCCTTGAGTCCCCTGATCCCACTCTTTCTCTTCTACTGTCTCTTTTCTTATTCCTGAGCGACACCCTGTTTTCGACCCTGTTGGCTGGGGAAATCCCGACAGTGCTAGTTTCAAACTGATTTGTAATACACTGTTGTTGAATTGGCCCCGTTTAACGAAATGATAAACTGCTACCCCCAACTACAATAGCTATGTGTTCTTTGGAGGTCACAATGGAGATGAAGCAGAAGTGAAAAGAAAACCACCCTGTTACTCACACATGTGGTATAAACAAATTCCATATGAATAAATGCATAATTACCTAAAATTTGAAATGCTAAAAAGCCATTGAGGTTTATCTCATTACTATGCAATATGGAAATTATATGTCAGAGGACAGAACATTCAAATACCTTTATTTTTCCTACATAAAAAGTGAGTACATTTATATGATGAACTATTGCATGGTCCTACTGTAAAATGCAACAGAAAATATATGAAATAAAATATAACGATATGTAAAAAATGACAATACCTACATTAGATTTAATATTCTACAATAAAATAAGATCAACTAAAACCCATAAAACGGAAGAAAGTTT
>NW_012155619.1:68406-69774 GCF_000956105.1 Propithecus coquereli | reverse complement strand
TGCCCCTTCAGGGGAACCCCACTTTTCTCCTTTTCCATGACACCCTCAACCTTTACAATAAAGCAAGGTTGAAAACCTCTTGGTTCCCAAAAGTTTTCGGAATGCCAAGATCTCTAAAATCATTTTAGCCACTGAAAAAACCCCTTCCTGGCCAAACCCTCTATAAGTTACCTGATTGTCTGCCTTTTGGGGCCAAAAAAAAAAACCAAAAAAAAAAACCAAGAAAATCCTACCTGTTCTATCATGGCAGCTGTCCTTGGAACTCATTTTTTTCTTCCTGGATTTCCTCCCACCTGAATTGGCCTCTGATTCTGTGGATAAAATGAGAATTTGAGTGAGTGCCTCCACCTGAACACCTTAGAAGCCTTAGTCCATCCTGGACACACAGGAGCTGAGGTTTTCACCAAAACTTGATTCTTATTTATTCTCCTGAGTCCAGGATTGGAGAGGCTTCCAGTTTCCTTCCCAGGGGAGACTGTGTTAACTCGTTCCCTGTCCCTTCTCACCTGGAAAGCATCAAATCTTACCTGATCTAGCAATGATGTTTCTGGCTTTGGGCTTAGTTTCCTTGGAATTCTCCTCCTCATTTGGCTTGGGCTCTGATTCTAGTGTAAAAGAGAGTTTAAGTGACTCATCTCTCCCTTGGCAAAAAGCACCATAGTCTCCCTCTGACCCATATTTGTGAGTCATTCTCTTAACTGAGGCTGTTAAGCCAGTGTCAAGAGGCTGAATAGGAAGATTCCAGGGGCTGGGTGTGGTGTCTGATGCCTGTAATCCTAGCACTCCGGGAGGCTGAGGCAGGTGGATTGTTTGAGTTCAGGAGTTCAAGACCCGCCTGAGCACGAGTGAGACCCCATCTATACTAAAAATAGAAAGAAATTAGCTGAACAACTAAAAATATGTAGAAAAAACTTGCCGGGCATGGTGGTGCATGCCTGTAGTCCCAGCTACTCAGGAGGTTGAGGCAGGAGGATCGCTTGAGCCCAGGAGTGGGGTTGCTGTGAGCTAGGCTGATGCCATGGCACTCTAGCCTAGGCAACAAAGTGAGACTCTGTCTCAAAAAAAATGAGTGAATAGGAAGAATTCTCTTCCATGGGATCATTGACACATTCTCAAAACCCCCTGAGGGCGATAAGCCATTGCTAATCCCCAAACTCAAAATGAAACCCTACCAAAGATACACTCAGTATCCCTTACTCCACCCCTCCTTCCAGCCTCCATGTGAACAGCCCAAAGCCTTACCTTGCCCCAGGCGTGGTTCTTACTGAAATTGGCAGAGAGTGTCTTGCCTTTTTCTTCAAATGTTTTCACCTCCTCATCTGAGTCTCCATCAATACAGGAAATCTGTTTGAAAGGGGGCTGATCAGT
>NW_012155619.1:66435-68356 GCF_000956105.1 Propithecus coquereli | reverse complement strand
GATGGAACAGCAAGCCAAAACCTGGGAAATGAATAACTTAAACCCAAAAAACTATGTGGAATGGATGGGCATTAATAACATTTTTTCTTTCTCAATCACCCCTGCTGAGGCCCAGAGAAGAGTCGGGGAACACTGCTGGAACAAGATGGGGGCAGTATTAGTTAGAATAGATGGTAGGGCAGGGGCTGTGGGATCATCCTCTCTTCTGGTCCCCATATTATTCTTAAGCATCCTTTGGGACTGTTCCCTCTCTCTGTGAGGGAATGGTCAGTGAACGGCATGGAATGCTAGTGAGGAGCGTGCACTCTGTCAGTGCCCAGCTGCCTGAGGCCACAGTTGGTTCGGAGGATGGACTATTATTTTTTCCTGAGGAGACTCAGTACGCCATGACTGAAATTAAGGTGGACTCTGTGCAGCATTGATTCCATTCTCTACTTTCTCTGTGAGCTGTTATTAGTCCTGTTTTTCTACCACCTAAGGATGAATGAACAGTTATTAATATTTGGGTAAATCAGAGACAAAAATCAGATAAGGGGACATAGATCAGCCCCCAGTATACTCTAAATCTTGCCTGTTCTTCTTCCTAATTATTTTGAGACAGAGTGATATCTGATATGGGGTCTCTCAGCAGAGATTAAAACATTGTACTTCTAGAGAAGCTTGTGGGACAGATTAGGGGTTCCCATGAAAATCAAACCTTCTGTCCACATTTTACAGTTTATCTGTATGTGGTAGACAGTTCCAGGAAAGACCCCAGAGGCCCGGAAGGGATAATGAAGAGCAGGCAGAATCCTTGCCTGCCATAGTACTAGGATGCATGTTCATCAGTCACCTTCTGGCTCAGGTTCCCAGGGTGAAGCCTGTGTGGTGGGGCTGCACAGCAGCGCGTGCCTGTGAAGCCTCTGATCGCGAGCGAAAGGTGAAGATCCAACTCAGGAAGAAGTCTCCTACCTGACAGAACATCACGTTTCTGTGCCCTTCCTCCGTGGAGCACCACTGATTGAATAATTGTTTGAAAATCATCCCTGGATCAGGCCTATTTTATTCTGAATTTCTTAAATAATGACACAGAGAAAAAATTTTAACCACTTTCAAGTTGAGTAATAGCATGAGCAACTTCAGTGTAAAATGTCATAGGAGGGAATTCTGGAGCCCTGTCCACCCCAGAATCCTCAAAATTCCTAGTACAACCAGTTAGAATTAACCTTATCACAATTTGAAATTTTTGCCGTATGTATTTGCCTTTCATTGGACCTTTATTCTTTTGTACTTTGTGAAAAATAAATCAATTTTGTAATAGGAGCATCAAATTCCCACATCCCAAGAATTAATAATGCCACCCTCACTGTAGTTCGTATTACTTATTAATCTTCTGCTATTGGCTCAATGTTTTTGAGACATACAAATTCATACATAGAAACTTAGTGTCCAGTATGCCAGTATTAGGTGTTGGCTTTTGGAGGAAGTAATTAAGTCAGGAGGACGCTGTCCTTATAAATAGAATTAATGCCCTTGTGAAGGAGGTTGAAGGGAGCACACTTGTCACTTCTGCCATGTGAGGGATGCAGCAAGAAGACACCACCTATGAGGAACAAGGCCCTCATCAGACACCAAATTTGCTGAATCCTTGATCTTGGGCTTTCCAGACCTCTGAACTGTTATTTATACATTACCCAGTTTAAGGTTTGGTTTGGTTTGTTTGTTTGTTTTTATAGCAGCCTGAATGGACTAAAACACTTACTCATGCACTTTGTTCTATTTCTGAACTTTTTAAAATTTTTTTCATTTCAGCATATTATGGGGGTACAGATGTTTAGGTTACGTATGTTGCCCTTGTCCCCCTCCCCTCCAAGTCAGAGCTTCAAGCGTGTCCATCCCCCAGATGGTGCGCACCACACTCATTATGTATGTATATACCCAT
>NW_012155619.1:64526-66385 GCF_000956105.1 Propithecus coquereli | reverse complement strand
GTAGACAGGGCTCAGAATTTGGTGGCAAGTCCCCTCTGAGCCTGACAGCAAATAAATCTTTATTCTCTGACTCTCCATGTGCCACTCGGTTTGTCCTTGGAATGACCCACTGTAACACTTGCTTGAGAGAATTATTTAAAAAGTTGAAGGTGGCCCAGTTTGCCCTGGGAAATCCTTGAGTTCAGTGAGTTTCATTGCTGGCAGGTAGGCACTAGGTGGGGGTGGTGGAGAAAGACAACGGAACCAACTTACTAATTTCATTTTTTCAAAATCAGACTTCTAATTTGTTATTTTTTAAATGAAATATTTGATGTAAACACTTTTTCTTTAAGGCAATTAATTAGAGTTCTTTTACCTATTTTGGTAGTGAAACATTACATATACATGGTCACACAAACATGTAGACATGTAGACAATTTTAGGTGAAGTAATGCAGAAAGTTCTATAGTTTGAAAGCTCAGAGCACACCAAGGAAAAGTTCTATGTAAAGTTTCAGTTAAGCTTTTCCATAGGTCAGAGGAAGAAAGCCATTAAGATCTTTTCCCAGTGGGGGTAATTGGGAAGTATAAAAGGGGTGGGCAAGTACTTTATCTCCCAGCAGACAGAGAAGCCATGGAATATACAGGGGGTTTGTAATTTACCTTTTACTCTGATGACGGGGGTAGGAGAGGGAAATAGAGGCCCTCAAAATTCAGGAAGAGCAGAGGACGTGGTTCTAGTGTTTTTGCCTGTGCCAGAGAGTTACCTAAGACTGGGCCATCCCAGTGTGTCGAAGTTGAGTCTGTTCCCAAGCCTCATGTGTCCATCAGACTGAAGCAGTTTCAGAGGGTCTGGGTATGCAGGATGACTGTCCAGGGTGGGGAAGCCAGTTCCGGAGTGTATGTGTGATCTTCCCATTTTCAGAAGAGGGCACTTGCTTTTCCAGTGCCTTTCATTTGTCAGAGGGGGCACAGTCCTGGTGGAGCCCATTTCCTGGGACATTTTTCTCTAGGGACCCAGAGTCATATTGAAGGCCAGACTCAGTACCCATAGAAGGGTGTGGACTTGTCATCCACTTGCCTGGGGCCTTTTGAGTGACTCTCTGGAAAAACTCCTTCACAGGGCAGCCACGATTTAAAAAGGTTTTCTTCTGTTTTGGGGGCTATTGTCAGTCCCACTGTCTTTTTCCTTCCCCTCTCCCTATCTTTGTTATTAAAGACCTTAAAGTCCAGATTTAGGAGATCTTTTTGTGGGATTTGAGGGCCTTCATCTAATTTTTTGAAGCTTCCACATGATATCAGACTTGGACTGGAAGATAAAATGTATATTGAGGAATAAAGTTCCTTCAGGAGTTCCTACTTGATAATCCCCTAATGGATCTGTTCTAGGGATGGTGACTGTCCCCTACTGGTCGGGCAGGGGTACGCCTATGGATTTCATCACCATGTGCCTGGCCATTAAGCCAGACCCTCTCCTTGTCCTCAGGGAATAGAGTGGAGGAAAGAATAATGTAGAGGTCATTCCAGGTCACACCGTAAGATTGAGTTAAATAAAAGGGACATGCATCCTCACGATGCCTTCCACCACAGCCACTTCCCTGCGTGGGTATAAACCACTTATGGTAGAGTCTGTGGGTCCCAGGACTTGAGCAGAACAAGAGCAAGGAGTAGGGGGGCTGGGAAGAGGACAGAGGGCAGGTTGAGGATTAGGCCGAGGGAGTTCCAGTTGGAGAGACCCGTATGGAGCAGGGCTGAGACTGCAAAGATGGGATCTGAGGTTTCAATTTGGTCCAGAGAAGAGGGGGAGGAGGAGGGGGAAGATCTAGAGTGTAGCAGGAAGATTTGAGCAGGATTACTGCTCCTACAGAGTGAGAGAGGAGA
>NW_012155619.1:57093-57471 GCF_000956105.1 Propithecus coquereli | reverse complement strand
TTGTCCCCCTCCCCTCCAAGTCAGAGCTTCAAGCGTGTCCATCCCCCAGATGGTGCGCACCACACTCATTATGTATGTATATACCCATCCCCTCTTCCCCCTCCCACCTGCCCGACACCCAATAAATGTTATTCTTATATGTGCACTTAGGTGTTGATCAGTGAAACCAATTTGCTGGTGAGGGCACGTGGTGCTTATTTTTTCATTCTTGGGATATTTCACTTAGTAGGATGAGTTCCAGCTCTATCCAGGAGAATGATCTATCACTTTTTTCATCAATCAAGATGTCTCACAGTACTGGTCAATCTCATTTATTTATTTTTCAGAGTTTTCTTATCTTTTCTTATTTATGTTTTTATCTTTTTTTCAATAACATGC
>NW_012155619.1:53917-54669 GCF_000956105.1 Propithecus coquereli | reverse complement strand
TCCCTTTAACATTTCTTCAAGGTGCTTCTAGTGGTGATGAACACCTTCAGCTTTTGTTTTTATTTTTCTCATTTTTGAAGTGAAATTTTCCCAGATCAAGTATTCTTGGTTTGTAGTGGTTTGTAGTATTTTTTGCTGTATCACTTTGAAATTTGGTAAGTTTTCAGCCCCTTATTTCTGCAAAGAACTTTTCTGCCACTTTCCCCCTATATTATTCTAAGACTTTTTTTTTTTTTTTGTGAGCCAGCGTCTCACTCTGTTGGCCAGACAAGTGCTGTGGCATCAGCCTGGCTCACAGCAACCTCAAATTCCTGGGCTCAAGTGATCCTCCTGCCTCAGCCTCCTAAGTAGCTGGAACTACAGGCATGTACCACCACACCCGGCTAATATTTTCTATTTAGAATATATTTACACTCTTGCTCAAGGCTGGTCTGGAGCTCCTGAGCTCAAGTAATTCTCCCTCCTGGGCCTCGCAGAGTGCTAGGATTACAGGCATGAGCCGCCACACCTGGCCTCTAAGACTCTTTTCATGAATATATTGGTCTACTTGATGGTGTTCAATAGGTCCTATACTCCAGATTTACTTCTTGTCACTCTGTTTTTTAAAATTTTGCTTCCATGTTTCAACATTTTAAATGATATATTTTCAATTTTTGGATTCTTTCTTCTGTTTCATTAAGTCTGTTGGTGTGCTTCTCTCATGAATTTTTCAACACAGTTATTGTATTCTTCAGCTTCACAGTTTCTGTTCA
>NW_012155619.1:52550-53867 GCF_000956105.1 Propithecus coquereli | reverse complement strand
TTATTAGGGTCTTTCATTAATGATTGTAATGCATTTTTAATGAAATTTTACTGCCATACATTGCATGACCAGCATCCAAAATACCTGCTCTCCAAAAGTGCACAGTCACAGTTAAACATTCTAATTATCTAAAAACTTCCTTTTTAATGGTACACCATTGTATACAGGATTTTATGGTAAATGTTTCTCTTATTCTTGTTTTGCAATTTGATATTATTGTGTGTTGTGGATTTTTTTTCCGGTAGGTTCCTTGACATCATTTTATTGTGTTTTTGGTTTTACCTATCATAATTATTTGATGAAAATTTTCAAGTCTGTATACACACTTTAAGTCAATGTGGGGGTTAATTAAAATACGAATCCATCTTATGTGTACTACAATTAAATTATATGTGTGTTTGTCTCTATAAATATGACTCCACAAGGCTTATCTTGTATGTTTTTTTCTTGGCTAATTTTCATTTATTGTTTTATTCTGTCTAGGTGAGTAGTCATGAAAAGTCTTAACTTCACCCTGTATTTAATTATGTGTTGAAGGTTAGGGTTTAGAGACATGAAAACTCCAAGAGTGGGACAGGACTTTGCCTAAGAGCAATCTGTGGACGTGTCAGTTCACAGAGCTAAAGCTGCTCGAACTTGAGGGTGACATTCCACCAATGAGGGATGTTTGCAAAGTGGACTCCGCCTTGAGGCCTGAAAGCCATCACCTGGAGGTCTGAAAGAGGACCTGGGGTTGGGGCCAAAGGGTAAGAGAATGATCAAAGGATGTCAGCCTGGCAGATAAGAACAATTAGCTATTCTAAGCTTGAAGATGTTCCTGCTTCTCTCCTGAGCTCATGTGTCAGTTAATGAGGAACTAGATAAGCAGAAAGAAGTGTGTGGTCTCTTTGTTCCTCTTTAGCTATACCTTTACTGCTGTCTAATGATTTTATCTTTAACTTGTGTATGCTTAGCTAGTTTATTTTTAATTTAGGGCAAGTGATTTTAATCTTGGAAAATTTTGTAACAGTTTGCTCACATAGAAAGAATTAAATAAGAAACCTTGTAATTCTCTGGGGAGCCTTAAAACTTAAACGTATGATTTGTACACATGAATCAATAACCTATAATGATTATTTGCTGTAAGAATAACTACTGATGTGGGACTTCACTCATTGCCTCCTGGCTCACGGTAATGCTGGAGGATCCCTGATTTCCCCATCATCTTAATCTATACTTTGTCTCAGTCTCTTTTATTCCCAATCTTTTGCAATGTACCTACCTGGAACCCATTTTTTTGGGAGAGTAGCTAACTCTCAGCAATGATGAACCTATATT
>NW_012155619.1:38347-40310 GCF_000956105.1 Propithecus coquereli | reverse complement strand
TATTGATTTTATATCCTGAGACTTTACTGAATTCATTTATCAATTCCAGGAGCCTCTTGGTTGAATCCATGGGGTTTTCTAGATATAATATCATGTCATCAGCAAATAGTGAGAGTTTGATCTCTTCTGTTCCCATTCATATGCCTTTAATCCCTACCTTCTTTATATGCCCTGTAATTTTTTTATGAGATTTGAGAATTTATGTAAGAGCTGTCTAATCTAGTATGTAAACTGACTTACTACATAGGGATACAGACAGCAATCAGCCAGTCTATGGATTCTGAGTGCTTCACAAACATGTTCTCAGATATGTCTTCTCTTGATGTGTGTGTGTATTTTCTAATTTAAAGAGTTTTTTTCCCATCTCTTTTTCAGATCCTGTTATCCTTTTCTTCCATGGTTGACTGTCTGTAACATTGCAATTTCTCTAGTTCTATAACAAGCATGTGCTTTTCTTCTCAGAAGAAACAAACTGTCATCCACATTACTCTGTCATTTCCTTCAACATTTCATGTTTCATTTATTTATTTATTTATTGGTTTAAATACTGCATTTATTTTTAAGGACTTCGTACATAATATTTCCAGTGGCACAGATGTATAAGATTTGTGATGCAAACTGTGTTGCGGCAGAGGATTGGCAGGTACCTGGACATCAGGGTCCTCACTGGAGTGTGACCGCCACCTCACGTGAGAGGAAACGGAGCCCCATCCGCCAGAGAGGGGACTGATGATGGATCCAAGACGCGGCCTCGGCAGCTGCTGGACAGTCGTTTAAAACAGTCCTTCCTGGCGGGACATCTGTGGCCAGCGCCGGCACCTTCGCGGTGGGCTGTCCACGTAAATACCGCTGCCTAACCCCCCGGCCCGCCTTCACACTGCTCTCCTCCTAACAGGCCGGCCTTCCAATGCCTTCAGAGATCATTGTGCCGAACTTTCAACATTCTTCTGGACAGATCCTGCAAATGCTGCTGTACCACGTAGCCCAGCTCCTTGGACCTGCCCTCCAGCAGCGCGTGGTTCTCCTTGCTGCGGGCGCTGTGCTCCCGGTCGCCGTGCTCTCCTCGTGGTCCGGCTTCTCGTGGGAAGTCTCCAGCTGCTTGTGGTAGCGATTGTGCTTTCCAATTTTGGCTTCGAAATGCTTAAGCTCCTCCCGAAATGACACCGGCTCCTTCTCAGGAAGGTTGGCTGACTTGGCCAGGTCTCACAGATCACTCCCTCGGGCTTCCTCGAACTCAGCCTCCGCGTCGCAGCCCCGGTGGCTGCCTCCGCTGACGGCCCAGGCCCTGGCTGGTGCTGCGCGGCGGCTCCTCCCGCCCCGTGCCCGCTGCGCAGGACCTTGCCCTGGCTGGAGCTCGGGTCGGAGGGACCGATGACGTTCTCGTGCATGTCTTCGGTTCTGCTCAGGGTTTCCAGCAGGACGTTATATTCTTGAGCTTTCTCTTTGTGATGCATAAGCTGCCCAGCTCTTCGCTGGAGAATTTCCCAGAGGGCTTCCCTTGTGCCGCAGTCTCTCCAGCCCAGGTCGTCCAGCGTGTCGTCCTGGGAGCCAGCTCTGTGGGAGTTGCTGTCCACCTGCCGAGCGTCCTTCCTCCCGTCCAGACCGCGCTTGGCCACGATGACGCTGAAGTTGCATCCAAATCTTGCTTCCTTTTCCCCATCTTTGTCTAAGCCTTCAACCTTCAGCTTCTTCCAGGTGAGCTCATACCTTTCTTGTATCTTCAGATCAGCAGGGAGCTCGGCCAGCTGCCTGGGAGCACGACGGAGGCTCCGGGCCTTCTCCCTCGGCTGGCTCGGCGTCTCCGAGCGGAGTTCGTCCCCGGGCTCGCGCTTCGGGGGCGGCTCGGGCTGGTTCTTCTCCTGCCGGCGCCCGCCGAGCAGCTGCAGCGACTGCGGCGCCGGGACCGCGCGCGACCCCCGCAGGACCTGTGGCGGCGCCATCTTTCTCCAACGCTTCGTGTTTG
>NW_012155619.1:21869-26041 GCF_000956105.1 Propithecus coquereli | reverse complement strand
TTGGCTGTAGAGCAACAACATACATCAGTATACATAGGCTGTGTGAAGAGAATTATTCCCATCTGTCCTCAAAAAATATCCTAATAATAGAGATGAGAAAATACAGGCTTTGGAATGTGAAATGGCTGCTCAACAGCACAGGGGTCAGAACTGAGAAGCTTCCACAGTGAGGGCTCTTAGAAATTCCCTCTAAGCTCCCTGAGGCTCTGTCTGCTCCAACATGGAGGGGAAGGGCCTGGGGAAACCTCATTTCATCTCAATTTTAGAGACAGTGCACAGGGCAAGACACCCTAGAAGAACCCTTTTGATTTACAGCAACACAATTGTTTTTATTTCTTTTACATTAAGAAAGTATTGACAAACAACTACAGGAATTCCAGATTTGGCGAAGGGAAAATGCTGGGAGACCCCAGGGTGGGACAAAGCCCAGCATAGGGCCAAAGATCTGAGCAGAAGACTCAGGAAAGAGAAAACCCATACAGTTATTAAATAACTGAGAGGTGACTCATAAGTATCTGTTGGGAAATTGGAATGAAATAAACATAATTTTATTTGCCACGTGGATACCAGATTACCAAAAAATTAAAATAATGTTAATACCTAGGGGAGTGTGAATGCAGAGAAGCAGCTACATTCAGAAACTCCTGGTGTCAGTGTACCTGCCACTGCTCTTTTGGAAAGTAATCTGGCTGTAGCTATTCAAATTATAAATTTGTATAGCATTTCATCCAGTAATCTTTTTTTCTGGAATTCTATCTTCTGTGTCAGATTAGTATATTTTATGGAATGAATTGTGTCCCCTTCCCAAAATTCATATTTTGATGTTTTAACCCCAGTACCTCAGAATGTGCCTACATTTGGACAGATGATCCTTCAAGAGGTAATTAAGGTTAAGTGAGTTCGTTGCGATGGGCCCTAATCTAATATGACTGGGGTCTTTATAAGAAGAGGCAGTAAGGACACAGAAGCACAAGAGAAAACCCAGCAAACACAGGGATAGAAAACACCCCTCCGCAAACCAAGGACATAGGACTTTGATAAGCCACTCTAGCCGACAGCTTAATGTCAAATTTCTAGCCTCCAGAATTGTGAGAAACTAAATTTGTGTTGCTAAAGCCCTTCAGCCTGCAGTGCGGTGTCATGGCAGCCCTAGCACTCTGTTAGAGCCTATTAGGACACACACAGGTTGTTCCCTGCAGAATGGCTGACAAGGAAATAGAATTTACCATGCCAGGCTCCACCAGCATTGAAAGGCTGAACTGCTGTGGGAGATGGCCTCTCTTATGAAATATTATGAAGACATGTGAGGGCAGAGCTCCTGCCCTGTTGGGGTTACAGGGATGAGTTCTGTGAGAGGACACATTGCAGAAAAATATGTAGTGGAGTTTAACCCCCCTTTTTGCTTACTCCTCCCTTTTTGCATAAGATCTTTCCTAGTAAGAGTTGGCTTTTAAGTCTTAGAAAAGGTTTATCAGGGCAGGGGAGGTACCTATTACAGGAGGTACCTGTGGCAGGTAGTTAAACATAAATATAATAGTGACATGCAAAGATACTCCTGCCCTAGGGTAAAGTGAAAACAACACAAAAGTGTTTTCTCTGACATTCCTACAAGTATGTCAACAGAGACTGTTCACATAATAAAGTTCCCATTAAGGACTGATGGAGGCCAGACATTCTGGGGAGGGAATTCTGTGGGACACTAAGGTGGGAAAGCCCTAGGACAGAGCCCAGGGAGTCCCCATATTAAGATCTGGGCTCTAGACCTACCCTGGTCTTCTTTGATCCCTATCTATGGAGACCTCTCTGTGCCCATTCTCACCCTAGACCAGCACTGGCCATGGTTTGTGGTGTGGTTCACCTGCCCTTCACCCAAGGAGGAGGAGAAGAAGTTGGGCCTATCAGACAGCTCCTCACTGTCTGTGTGGAGCTCTGCAAAGATACTGCCCAGCAGCCAGGTCAAGAGGCATCGATGGCCTGCCTGGCTGTTTCCATGAGGGAGAAATGCTGCTCCCCAGATCAGGCACAAAGGAGATCTGCATAGACCTCAAGCCAGGGAGGAAGCAGATTACAGCATGAAGCCTTGGGATTCACATCCGTGTAGACAAACTTGGTCCTTATTACTCACATTCCCATCCTGCCAGCCATGACCTGGGGTATGAACCTGACAGACCCACCAGGCTTCACACAGTTGACAACCTTCTCCTATCCAGAAAAAGCCCCCTCATCCCTTGCTTCCCCAATTCATGGTGATGGAAGGGGTATGGGGCTACCCAGATAGGATCCCAGGTGAGTCCTGACCCGGGCTGCTCTGTGTTACCCTTAGGTGCTCCCTGCCAACTTGCCAGAGGCATCAGTGGTGAGGGATGAGCAAGAGTCTGCATCATCAAAAAAGTCTCCCACTTCTGGCCTTCCCAAGGGGAAAGTCTCAGAAAATGGCAATTCAATAGGAGAACATCTTGCTTTCTTGAGTGTCTCCCACCATGTGAGATGAATATGGGGCTGTCTCTAGAATGTGGGTGACTGCCAGAGTTCTAAGTTCTGTTGGGGTCTATCAGCAAGGAAGTGAGGTTGCTTCTTCAAGGTTCCATCACCTGAACCCCTTCCTTCAATAAGACTTTCCCAAAGGCCCTGCTGGGCTGCTGACTGCTCCCCCTCCTCCCCCATGTCACTTCCTCACCTGTACACAATTCTGCAAACACACCCCTGTTCACCTCACTGAGAAAACCTGAATTCTGCCAAATTTTAGGAGATGAGCTGGGTCAGAATCTCCTTTTCTTCACCATTTCTGTAACCCTAGTCAAAGCATTGTGTGTTTCATGGCCTCCCCAGCCTTCCAACATGCACAGTGGGGATCATGCTAGCATCTTCTTCTTAGGGAATTTATCATATATATAAGAGATAGAACTTTTATAGAATCATGGTTTGGTGTTGATAATGTAGATAATGCAAAGAATTAGAGATCAAGGAATTATAAGAATGGGTGGGAGATAGCATGGGATAGAACTCAAACAGGCCTGGCTCCAGCAGTGTGATCTTGGGAAAGTCCCTTCCCCCGTGGGCCTCATTTTCCATTCTGCACCAGTAACAGGTTGAAAGCAAATGAAATTCTGATACTGTCATACTCCGACATCAAACCTTCCAATGCCTTCCCATTGTATTTACAATCGGATCCATGTGCCTCATCTCAGCCTGTGTGGTGTGCAGCCTCCACAAAGGCTCACGGCACTAAGCAGTTAGTAGCTTATTTCTGAGCAACAGAATACAACAGAAATGACGGGATATCACTTCTGTCTTCGTCCACACTACTACAGCTAAGAACAATAACTGGGTAGCTTACAACAGAATTTTATCCCTCACAGTTCTGGAGGCTGGAAGTTGGTGATCAGGAAGCCAGCATGGTCAGGTTCCGGCGAGGACTGTCTTCTGAGTTGCAGACTGAAGACTTCAGGTCATATCCTCACCTGGCAGATAGAGTGGCAGAGAGTTCTCTGAGGTTCCTTTCATAAAGCCAGTAATGCCAATCATGACGGCTCCACCCTCAGGATCTAACTACCTCCTAATACCATTACACTGGGGCTTAGGATTTCAACATATGAATTGTGGGGACCTTCAGCCTATCACAACTCCCAATATTTTATTATGAAAAAAGCTGTCATTTCCCTCCTACCTGTTGTATCCTATGTTCTCTTTGCCAATCTTTCTTTCTTTCTATCTCTCTCTCTCCCCACCCCCACCTCCATCCCTCTCTCTGCCTCTCTCTGCATTGTATTCCTCAAACTCAGGAAGCAAGCTTGATGTAGAGCTGTGCCATGTAGAGGCTCACAGGGCAGGGAACTAAGGGAGTGCCCAGGAGAACAGACAGGGAGGAAGCAGGCTCTCAGCCCCGCTGAATCCTGCCAGTGAGTGACTTGGAAGCTGAGGCTCCCACGGTCCAGCTTCAGTTGAGACCACAGCCCCAGCCTCATGAGATACCTTGAGGCAGAGGCACCAGCTAAGCTGTGCCAGGATTTCTGGTCCACAAAAAATGTGAGAAATTAAGTATTTGTAGATTAAAGAGTTAAAAGTACAAAGTTTAAAGGGTTTGGGGGCAGTGTTGTCAGGGAGGACCAGGTCACTCCCCTCATCTCCCAGGCCCAGGATCCTCCCTCCCTCTGCTCCTCTCTCATCCAGGC
>NW_012155619.1:16393-17727 GCF_000956105.1 Propithecus coquereli | reverse complement strand
GTTCCAGCTCTATCCAGGAGAATATAAGAGGTGCTATATCACCATTGTTTATTAAAGCTGAATAGTACTGCATGGTATACATATACCACATTTTATTAATCCACTCATGTATTGATGGACACTTGGGTTGTTTCCACATCTTAACCACTCTGAACTTCGTCTCTTAATGGGATAAAATAATAGTACCTATGTCACAGAATTATTATGAGGACTAACTACAGTATTATCTGTAGAGTATTTAGCCCAATGCCTAAGCATTTAACACGGGAAGCACTCAATAAATATTAGCTACCATTATCATTATCCATTTCATTAGTCAGTATAGGACAGGCTATGCCATGGTAACATATAACCTTTGAATAGCAGTGGTTTAACACAACAAAGCTTTGTTTCTTGCTTATATTTTGGGCCCAGAGCAGTGAGAGAGCCTTTCTTGCCGGCTCTCCTGCAGTGATGACTTGGGAATCTCAGCTGGTCCGTCTTGCTAGTCTGCCTTCTCAGAGGTTTCCAGCTTCCAACCACACACATGGAAGAACGTGTGTGGAACTTTTGTACCATCTCTTCACTGCCTCCCCTTCCCATTGGCAAAATCTCTGCCACGTGGTCCAAAACTAACCATAAGAGCACTGGCAGAAGCCCAGGAAGAGGAACGTGTGGGATGGACACATAACACTGGGTCGGTCCCCTGCACACCGAGGTGCCTGCTGAGGGAGGCAGTGGGGCTACTGCTTAGGCAAGATTTATGACCCAACCTAATGGATGCTACCCCTACTCAGTTCCAGACAATTGTTTTAATGTGGGAATGGGATCAATCACCTGGTTTTTCAAGAGAAGACAGAAATCTTGATTTTTAAAGGTTGACAGGCAATCCTGTGTGAGAGAGACAGATGGAGATTTTGCTGGCTAAATCCAATATAACCTATGTGCTGAATACCAGGTCCCAACTCCGACTCAGTCTCACTCCTCCATTAGACAAATAAGGAAGGTAAACTCCAAAGGGAAAAGGAATTGGCAAAACCATGGAGAGACCCAGAATGAGTGTCCAAACCCTTGAAGCATAGTTACAGCAAGTGCATGATTTGGACTTTTGCTGTCCCCAGGCTCTACATTGTTACTAGAAGCAGAGACTTAACTGGCAGTGATATGGCTAAAATCCGTGGTGGGTGGGAAGCCAGGCCCAGTAGGGCTGTTGGTGCAGACACAGTGAGTGAGGAATCCCAGGGCCATTACATATTTGTTGGTGATTTGTGTAGCCTTTTTTTACCAAGTGCCTATTCCTATCTCTCAATCATTTTCTGTTAGGTTGCCTGTCTTGCTGATTTGGAGAAGTTCTG
>NW_012155619.1:12907-13349 GCF_000956105.1 Propithecus coquereli | reverse complement strand
AGTGTCTATAAAAGTGCCTGCACAAAAAACCTGGTTAAGAATGAACCCAAACCAGAGCCTTCCAAATATCTATCTAAGCCTGGAGACCCTCTTGCGTTACCCTGGGACCACTGTTCTGTCTATAAAGGGCAAAGACCAGCTAAAAGGAAACCTTAATATCCTTTAAAAATGGGAAAAGATGTTTGCTTTCTATGTGCTTTTCCAAACCTAGAGAAATATGGGCCATTAAAGCATGAGGCAGAGAGCTTCTTCAGTGAAGAGGGAGAGGAAAAATAATAAATACGAACAACTATAACACACCCCCCGGCTTTTCCACAGAGCCCGGTGCTAGGGGCCTGCTCGCCATTTCTTAGACTATTCAGTCCCTACAGGAACCGTATGAGGTTCATCTTCTGACCACACTACCTTTCAGCGGAGCAGCTGTGATATACCAAGGACACAG
>NW_012155619.1:10465-11437 GCF_000956105.1 Propithecus coquereli | reverse complement strand
AAGAGTATTTCCAACATCTTCCTCTAGAATTCTAATAGTTTCACTCCTTAGGTTTAAATCTGTTACCCAGCGTGAATTGATTGTTGTGAGAGGTGAAAGGTGTGGATCCTGATTCAGTCTTCCACATGTGGCTATCTAGTTTTCCTGGCACCATTTACTGAATAAAGATTATTTTCCCCAGTGTACGTTTTTGTCTGCTTAGTGAAAGATTAGATGGCTATGTGAGAATGGTTTTATATCTGGGTTCCCAGTTCTGTTCCACTGGTGAATGGCTCTACTTTTGTGCCAGTACCAAGCTGTTTTGATTACAACAGCCTTATAATAAAGTTTGAAGTATGGTAGGTTGATATCTCCCATTTTGTTTTTATTGCCTAGAATCGTTTTTGCTATGAGGGGTCTTCTCTGGTCCCATATGAAGTGTAGAATTAATTTTGCTACATCTATGAAGAATGATGTTGGTATTTTAGTAGGAATTGCATTGAATTTGTAGATCACTTTGGGTAGTATAGACATTTTAACAATGTTGATTCTGCCCACCCACGAGCATGGTATAGTTTTCCACCTGTTTACGTCCTCGGCTATTACCTTCCTCAATGTTTCATAGTTCTCCCTGTAGAGGTCTTTTACCTCCATAGTTAAACATATTCCTAGAGACTTTATTTTCTTTGTTGCTACTGTGAAGGGAATAGAGCCTTTGATTTGGTTCTCGGTATGACTGCTCTTGGTGTATATGAAAGCTTCTGATTTGTGTGTATTGATTTTGCATCCTGAGACTTTTATGAATTCATTTATCAATTCCAGAAGCCTCTTGTGTGAATCCATGTGGTTTTCTAGATATAATATCATGTCATCAGCAAATAGTGAGAGTTTGATCTCTTCTGTTCCCATTCATATGCCTTTAATTTCACTCTCTTGCCTGATTGCTGTGGCCAGGACTTCCAGCACTATGTTGAATAGAAGTGGAGATAGTGG
>NW_012155619.1:9488-10415 GCF_000956105.1 Propithecus coquereli | reverse complement strand
TTCACTCTCTTGCCTGATTGCTGTGGCCAGGACTTCCAGCACTATATTGAATAGAAGTGGAGATAGTGGGAAACCTTGTCTGGTTCCAGTTCTAAGTGGCAATGCTTTCAATTTTTCCCCATTGAGTATGATATTGGCTGTGGGTGTGTCATAAATGGCTTGTATCATTTTTAGGTAAGACCCATCTATGCCTATTTTGTTAACCATTCTTATCACAAAAGGGTGTTGAATTTTGTCAAATGCTTTTTCTGTGTCTATTCAGAGAATCTTATGGTTTTTGTTTTTGCTTCTGTTTATGTGCTGAATTACATTTATAGATTTGCATATGTTTAACCATCCCTGCATCTCTGGAATGAAGCTCACTTGGTCATGATGGATTATTTTCTTGATAAGCACCTGGATTCGGTTAGCTAGAATTTTGTTGAGAATTTTTGCATCTATATTCACAAGGGATATTGGTCTGTAGTTTTCCTTTCTTGTTGCATCCCTTCCTCATTTTGGTATCAGGGTTATGTTGCCTTCATAAAATGTGTTGGAGAGAAATCCATCCTTCTCGATGCTGTGGAATAATTTCTGCAGGATAGGCACCAGTTCTTCTTTGTAGGTGTGGTAAAATTCGGGTGTGAAACCATCTGGTCCGGGACTTTTCTTTTTTGGAATGTTTTTCATTGCTGTTTCAATTTCAGTCCTTCATATTAGTCTGTTCAGGAATTCAATTTCTTCCTGATTGAGCGTAGGGAGGCTGTGTGTTTCTAAAAATTTGTCCATTTCCTCCACATTTTCCAGTTTGTATGCATAAAGGTTTTTGTGATATTCATAAATTATATCTTCAATCTCCACAGCATCAGTTGTAACTTCTCCCTTTTTGTTCCTGATGGAGCTTATTAGGGATTTTTCTTTTCTGTTTTTCGTTAGTTTAGCCAAAGG
>NW_012155619.1:7465-7958 GCF_000956105.1 Propithecus coquereli | reverse complement strand
TCAGTTTTCTTACAATCCATGTTTGAAATTCCTCTGTCATTTTAGTGTTTGAGTTTGGTTAATGTCCATTGCTGGGGAGCTGTTGTTCCTCTTTGTGGGTGTGCTTTCCATTTGATTCTTCATACTTTCAGAGTTATTTTGCTGGTTCCTTCCCATCTTGATCAGTTCTTCCTTCTTGACTTTAGAATTTCATTTGGATAATGACTCGCCCTGTTTAGTCTCTGAGCCAGTAGGTGGTGTTTGTGGGTGAGAATCGACCACACCCTTTATGATGAATCAGTAGATGCAGTAAAAGTGTGTGCAGGGTGACCTCCATGTCAGTAGGTGATACCTCCTGTGAGGAGCGAGCCCCCGTACTGTTTTTGGGTCCTGTAGCTAGCTCTTGTTCCTCTAGAGAGGCCCTCTTGTGCCTCAGGTGGTGGGTGGGACCCTGGGACTTCCAGGTGTGTCCTTATTCTCCACCTCAGTGGGGGCAGGTCTGGAAGTGATTCTG
>NW_012155619.1:4789-7415 GCF_000956105.1 Propithecus coquereli | reverse complement strand
ATGTCTGAAAGGGTGTTCCCAACATTATTTTTGCTTCTCTTTATGTGTTGAATTACGTTTATAGATTTGCATATGTTGAACCATCGCTGCGTCTCTGGAATGAAGCCCGCTTGGTCATGATGGATTATTTTCTTAATAAGCACCTAGATTCAGTTAGCTACAATTTTGTTGAGAATTTTTGCATCTATATTCATAAGGGATATTGGTCTATAGTTTTCCTTTTTAGTTGTGTCCTTTCCTCATTTTGGTATCAGGGTTATGTTGCCTTCATAAAATGTGTTGGAGAGAAATCCATCCTTCTCGATGCTGTGGAATAATTTCTGCAGGATAGGCACCAGTTGTTCTTTGCAGGTGTGGTAAAATTCAGGTGTGAAACCATCTGGTCCGGGACTTTTCTTTTTTGGAATGTTTTTTATTGCTGTTTCGATTTCAATCCTTGATATTGGTCTGTTCAGGAATTCTATTTCTTCCTGGTTGAGCCTAGGGACGCTGTGTGTTTCTAAAAATTTGTCCATTTCCTCCACATTTTCCAGTTTGTGTGCATAAGGGTTTTTATAATATTCATAAATTATATCTTGACTCTCCATGGAATCAGTTGTAACTTCTCCTTTTTTGTTCCTGATGGAGCTCATTAGGGATTTTTCTTTTCTGTTTTTCATTTGTTTAGCCAAAGGTATGTCAATTTTGTTTATTTTTTCAAAGAACCAACTTTTTGTTTTATTAATCTGCCATATAGTTTCCCTGTTGTTGATTTCATTTAGTTCTGATTTGATCTTATTAATTTCTCTTCTTCTGTTGGGTTTGGGGTCGGTCTGTTCTTCTTTTTCCAGCTCTTTGAGTCGATTCATTAGGTGGTCTATTTGTGATCTTTTTAACTTTTAGATATAGGCATTTATGAAAATAAACTTTCCTGTCAGGACTGCTTTGACTGTGTCGCACAGATTTTCATAACTTGTGTTACCTTTGTCATTTAGTTCAAAGAGTCTTTTGATTTCCACCTTTACTTCCTCATTTATGAAGGAATCGTTCAGCACAAAGTTGTTTAATTTCCATGACTTTGTGTAGAGATGAGAGTTTCTGTTGGGGTTGATTTCTGTTTTTATTCCACTGTGATCTGAGAAGATGCACGGTATGATTTCTATTTTTTTAAACTGTTTAAGACATGCTTTGTGTCCTAGAATATGGTCAATCTTAGAGAATGTCCCATGAGGTGATGAGAACGTGTATTCAGTGGTTTTTGGGTAGAATGTCCTGTAAATGTCAGTCAAGCCCATTTGTTCTAGAGTTCTGTTTAAGTCCATTATTTCTTTGTTGACTTTCTGTTTGGAGGATCTGTCCTGTGCTGTCAGTGGGGTGTTGAAATCTCCGACTATCATGGTGTTGCCTTCTATCAATTTGTTTAGATCAAGTAGAGTTTGCTTTATGAATCTGGATACACCTAAGTTGGGTGCATACATATTTAGAATTGTTATGTCTTCTTGTTGAACTGTACCCTTCACCATTATATACTAACCCCCTTTGTCTTTCATTACTTTTGTTGATTTAAAAACCAAGTTATCTGAGATCAAAACTGCCAGACCAGCCTTCTTTTGGCTTCCATTTGCTTGAAAGATTGATTTCCACCCCTTACCTTGAGCCTAAATGCATCCTTGCAGGTTGGATGCGTTTCCTGGAGACAGCAGATGCTTGGCTTGTTTTTTTTTATCCATTCGGCTAGCCTATGTCTCTTGAGAGCGGAGTTCAAGCCATTCACATTTACTGAGAGAACTGATAAGTGGGGTGAATTACTGTTCATTCTGTTGGGTTGCATTTTGTTACTTTGTTTTCTCTCTTTAGTCATTGTGGAATCTAGCCTTTGATCTTTAACTTTTGAGTGGTTTTACATTCATGAGTGTTTATTGTGCTGATCCTTGTGTAATTCTGTTTTGAGTACTTCTTGGAGAGCTGGTCTTGTCTTGGTGAATTCCCTCAGTCTTTGCTCATCTGAGAATGTCTTTATTTCTCCTTCATATATGAAACCTAGTTTTGCAGGGTTCAGAATTCTAGGCTGGGCATTATTCCATTTCAGAAGAATGAGAATGGGGCCCCAGTCTCTTCTTGCTTGTAGGGTTTTCAGTTGAGAAATCTGGAGTTATTCTGATGGCCCATCCTTTGTGTGTTAATTGCCTTACAGCTCATAGAAGGGCCTCGTTAGTGGCTCTTTCGGTCAATCTTATGACTGCCTGACGTGGTGTCTTCCTCTTTGCATTGAATCTCCCTGGGGTCCATTGAGGTTCTTGTACCTATATATCTAGATTTTTAGCGAGGCCTGGAAAATTCTCCTCTAAAATTCTTCAAATAGCTTATCCAGCCCTTGAGTGTTTTCTTCTTTACCTTCCAGAACCCCTATCACCCTCAGTTCGGTTTTTTCACATAATCCCACATTTCTTGTAGGCTTATTTCTTTTCTCTTAATTTTCTGCTCCATTTCCGTGACTGACTTATTTAATTGGAAGGAGTTGTCTTCAATCTCTTAGATTCTTTCTTGTGTTTGATCCACCCTGTTCTTGAGGCTTTCAATGGTGTTTTTTAGTTCCCTGTATAAGTCCTTTATTTCCAGAAGATTGGTTTGATTTTTCTTTAATATT
>NW_012155619.1:2527-3162 GCF_000956105.1 Propithecus coquereli | reverse complement strand
TCTATGTTTCTCTGCTAGCTTATATTTTTCTCTTTCTTCTAAAATTCATCTTTTTTGCAGAGACACTCTGGCTGGCATCTTTTCTCGTCCGCCATCTTGGCTCCTCCCCCCATCATCTTTGTATATTTTTATTTGTCAAGTATACTTCGCTAAAGCGGGAAAAAATTAGTACTATTTAAAATAATATTAAAAAAAGAAATACTGATAAAATATGTAATACTTGTACCTGAAAACTATTAAACTTTGCCCATAAAAGTAAAGAATATTTACATAAATGGAGAGATACACTGTTTGTATAGGTCAGAAGACTCAAGATGTCAATTCTCCCAAAATTGATCTATAAATTCAAATAATTTCAATAAAAATCTTAGTAGTCTTTTTCATAGAAACTGACAAGCTGATTAAAAATTTATATGGAAATGCAAAGGACCCAGAATACTCAAAACACCTTTGAAAAAGAAGAATAAAGTTAATGGGTTAACATAACCCAATTTCAAGACTTAGTCTCAAGCTACAGGAATCAAAACAATTGGCATCAGCATAAATAGATAAACAGGTCAATAGGCCATAATAGGGAGCTTAGAAATAGACTCACTTGTATTTGGGCAACTAATTTTTTTTTTTTTTTTTTTTTT
>NW_012155619.1:1683-1984 GCF_000956105.1 Propithecus coquereli | reverse complement strand
TTTCTTTAATATTTCAATTTCTTTAGTGAATTTTTTTTCCAAGTCCTGAATTTTTTTTGTGGTTTCTTTGTGTTGGTAATCCATTTTTTCTTGCATATCAGTCAGTTTTCTTACAATCCATGTTTGAAATTCTTCTTCTGTCATTTTAGTGTTCTGAGTTTGGTTGCTGTCCATTGCTGGGGAGCTGTTGTTCCTCTTTGGGGGTGTGCTTTCCATTTGAGCCTTCGTACTTCTAGAGTTCTTTCACTGGTTCCTTCCCATCTCGATCAGTTGTTCCTTCTTGCCTTTAGATTTTCGTTTG
>NW_012155619.1:0-1633 GCF_000956105.1 Propithecus coquereli | reverse complement strand
TGGAACCCCTGTCAACCTCAGGTTCCGTTTTTTCACATAATCCCCCATTTGATGTAGGCTAATTTCTTTTCTCTTAATTTTGTGCTCAATCTCTGTGACTGATTTATTTAATTGGAAGGAGTTGTCTTCAATCTCTGAGATTCTTTCTTCTGTTTGATCTACCCTTTCTTGAGGCTTCCCACGGTGTTTTGTAGTTCCCTGAATAAGTCCTTCATTTCCAGGAGATCAGTATGATTTTTCTTTAATATTTCAATTTCTTTAGTGAATTTTTCTTCCAAGTCTCGGATTTTTTTTGTGGTTTCTTTGTGTCAGTTATCCATTTTTTCTTGCATATCAGTCAGTTTTCTTACAATCCATGTTTGAAATTCCTCTGTCATTTTAGTGTTTGAGTTTGGTTAATGTCCATTGCTGGGAAGCTGTTGTTCCTCTTTGCGGGTGTGCTTTCCATTTGATTCTTATACTTTCAGAGTTCTTTTGCTGGTTCCTTCCCATCTTGATCAGTTGTTCCTTCTTGACTTTAGAATTTCATTTGGATAATGACTCGCCCTGTTTAGTCTCTGAGCCAGTAGGTGGTGTTTGTGGATGAGAATCGACCACACCCTTTATGATGAATCAGTAGATGCAGTAAAATGTTGTGCAGGATGACCTCCCTGTCAATAGGTGGCCCTTGCTGGGAGGAGCGAGCTGCAGTGCTGTTTTTGGATCCTGTAACCAGCTCTTGTTCCTCTAGAGAAGCCCTCTTGTGCCTCAGGTGGTGGGTGGGACCCTGGGACTTCCAGGTGTGTCCTTATTCTCCACCTCAGTGGGGGCAGGTCTGGAAGTGATTCTGGGTGGGGCTGGGTTGGGTAAGCCTGCCCTCGGGCTCCCCAACTGCTGTTAGCAGGGGTCAAAGTTCTGTTCTTTGCTTATATGCAAAGCTGCTAGGAGGGACTGAAATGGCTCCACTCAGCTGAAAGTCTGGGCTTGGGGGCTGGGGCTGTCTGAGACCCGCACTCTGGAGCAGGTCTCACTCCCTTCCACCCTCCCCCTTTCCATAGCCTCTCCCAGTCCTCTGCCAGCAAGCGGGACCACAGGCTGATGGATCGCCCCTGGCTGCAAAGTGGACTGGGTGGTTCCCTACCCAGGATCGCAGCCTGAGCTGGGTACACAGCCCTCTTTTGGGAGGAGGGTTGCAACTCAGGAACACTGATCTGTCCCTGAAGGTGCACACTCCTCAGTAGGCTGTTTCACAGATCTCCCTTCTGTGCCCTGGGGCAGTGCGATGTGACCTGGGTGTATGGGATCTGGTCTGCAGGCCTGTCCCCTGGGCCCTGGAGATCAATCCCTGACCATGCCAGTGGGAAGGGTGCTGGTCTTGAATCACCTACAGGGTGCCCAAGCTGGATCTATCTCACTCCACCTCGGGATTTGTCCCGCTCTCCTGAAGTCCCCAGGAAAGCAGCACCTGGGAGGGCTGGTGGGAAGGGAGCTCGCAGTCTGAGTACAATTTATTTATTATTAAAATTAATTATTTGTACACCCTTTCCATGGGGACCATGATCCTTTTCTGTGCAGGCTAAGTGGCAATGCCCTCAAGAATCTCATGGAGAAATACACCATTTGATGATCCAGAAGATCAAGTCTTTTTCAGTAC
>NW_012155618.1:5241052-5278857 GCF_000956105.1 Propithecus coquereli | reverse complement strand
GCTGGGTGTAGTGGCTCGTTCTAGTAATCCCAGCACTTTGAGAGGCCGAGGTGGGAGGATCACTTGAGGCCAGGAGTTTGAAACCAGCCTGGGCAACATAGTGAGATCCCATCTCTACAAAATATTTTGAAAAATTTGCCAGGCTTGGTGGCACACCTGTAGTCCCAACTACTTGAGAGGCTCAACTGGGAGGATCTCTTGAGCCCGGGAGTTTGAGGCTACGGTGAGCTATGATCACACCACTGTACTTCAGTCTGGGTGAGAGTGTGAACCTGTCTCTTAAAAAAAAAAAAAAAAGGAAGAAAGAAAGAAAGAAAAGAGGTTTTTTGGCTCAAGGTTCTGCAGACTGTACAAGAAGCATGGCACCAACATCTGCTTCTGAGGAGGACCCCAGGCTGCTTCCACTCGTGGTGAAAGAGGAAGGGTAGTCATTGTGGGTAGAGATCACATGGTGAGAGAGAAAACAGCTGTGGGGCTTTTAAACAACCAACTCTTACAGGACTAATAGAGTGTAAACTAACTCACCACCCCACCCCATTCCTGCCCCAGGGAGGGCATTAATTTATTCATGAGTGATCTGCCCCCATGACCAAAACACGTCGCATTAGATGGCACCTCCAACATTGGGATCACATTTCAACATGAGGTTTGGGGGGACAGACATCCACACTATAGCAGATGGGCACGGTCAATTAATGCAGAAGACAAGAGTACTCTCCAACCCGTTATAAAACATGAGCCATAATATTATGTGAAGTACGACCTCATTTTGTAAAACAGTTACGTGTATTTGTCTATATTCATATTTGCACATTGTGTATACATATGTGTATGTACCAGTGCATAAAATCTCAAGGATATGCATCAAACTGCTAATAGTGGTTATCCTGACACTTGAGGTTGGCAGTCTCTAGTAAAGTGGAAAATATGTATATATGACAACTCAGCAATTCCACTTGCAATGATATACCCTGAACAAACTCCCATATGAATCCCGGGAGACATGGTCCAATAATGTTCGTAGCAGTGTTGCCTATAACGACAGCATGTTGGAAACAGTTCATGGTATATTCATGTGACGGAATACTCTACAGCACACATTATATAAATGAGCACATAGATGTGGATACCTTTCAAACAATGAACGGAAAATGTTGCGGGAGGACGTGTATCTCATGATAATTGAAAGTAGATTTTTAACAGTCCCTCAAAGTATTTATCTACATTGCTTATGGACACATACACACACATCATAAGGTTATTAGGATATAAACTGGAATGTGTATACCATATAACTGATAGGGGTTATTTTCAAGTTTGTTTTGTCAGTTGGGGGTGTGAGTTTTGAAATATGACAATGGGGACCGGTGACTCCCAAGTCAATACAGACTTTCAAAAACAAGAATCCTCCTTTGTCCCTGGGAAATGCCGAGAGGAAAGCCTGGGCCACAGCCTGGGCTGCTGTTGCTGCTGCCTCTGCTGGTGAAGATGAGTCTGCTGAAAGCTGCCTTTCCCAGAACCTTCCTTTCTCAGCCCATTCGTTTTCCAGCATTTCTTTTCAAATCTGAGAAATTAAAGCTCAGAACTAAACTCTGATCTAGAGGGACCTAATCCTTAAATCAATAGCTTTGTAACTTTTCTGGACTATGTCTTCATGGCGAGAAACACCTACATATAAATATTTATGTTACAATGAAACAGAAGTTTCAGGGACCCATTTTTATTCTTAGATGTGATGCAGTCTGATCTATTGTCTTTTGTTCTTTAAGAAAGTTGCTAGTCGGAACCTACTAAATGTTTTTCTACTTGCAGTTTGAAAGCTGCTGCCTTAAATGATCATCAGCCCAGTCTTGTTCTAGACTGGCGTTTATTTATGAGATTGGCTACTTCTTGTCAGGCATGAAATGTGTAGTTTCAGGCTGGTGTGGGGTGAGGGATGAAGATCAGAAGTCTGGGTTTAAATCGGTTTGAATTCAAGCCGTGTGCTTCAGAACAATCATTGATGCTGTGATTGATCCTGTTTCCTCATTTGTCAGAAGAGGAACCATCAGAGTTGGTTCTCTGAGAATTAAGGGGGAATCAGATATGTGACTTTCTCACGTATGCTGTAAACACACTTCTGCAGCCACAACCAACCTCTGCAATGATATACCCTGAACAAACTCCCATATGAATCCCAGGAGACATGTTCCAATAATGTTCATAGCAGTGTTGCCTATAATGACAGCATGTTGGAACAGTTCATGGTATATTCGTGTGATGGAATACTCTACAGCACACATTATATAAATGAGCGCATAGATGTGGATACACTCAGTGCCAAATTTACTGAAAAAAGGCAAATGAGCCTCCCAGGTCCTTAATTTTGGAGTTGATTAGTGTGGAGGGAGGTGTGAGGGTTCATCCCATCACCAGAGGCCCTGCATTTTGGAGTGAAGACCAGGCCCTGACTCTTTTATACAGGCCCCAGCTATGTAATGGTAATAAAAGTCCTAGTCGAAAATGTAGGAGAGATGTCAGGAAGTTTCAGGCCATTCATTTATGATGTAGGCCTTCATTAAACTGGTGAAAAAGGAAACTCTGTTGTGGTTTATGGGTTCTCTGAGAAGGCAGGGAAGTCAGCAGCCACTGAGCCCGTGGGGGTGAAATGCGCAAGGCCTGTTGTGAAGTTCCCATGCTTCACGATTGTGTGGGCTTCACGATTGTGTGGACTATACAGTGTGAAGAAATGTGGTTGTCATAGTTAAAAGTGCAGTAGGTATAAACAGTCCAAGAATGGCTTACTCACATGACTGATTTTGGTGTCAGCCAAAGTATGTAAAAAATGGTCTTTATTTGTTCTTTTGCATTTTTCCCAGTTTTAAAAATGTTGACAGAACTCTGTAGTGAACATGCATATTTTACTAGATTTGCTTTCTCACACCCCTCTATCCCTCCATTCATCAGTCTGTCTTGTTTTATTTGATGCGTTGCAAAATAAATTGCAGAAATCAGTTCATTTCAACCCTAAAACATCAGCATGCATGTTAACTAGAGTTTAATATTTTCTATTTTTTCTTTTGATGTAAGATCTACATACAATGAGATGACAAATCTTAAGTGTATCATTAGATGAGTTGACAAATACATACACCTGTTTAATACAGTCTCCACCAAGATAGAGGACATTGCTGTCAGCCCAGAAAGTTCCTTTGGGCCTCTTTCCAGTCAATCCCTGTCCTTGGCTCCCTGGAGACAATCACGGGTTCTAATATTCTCCATGTATATTAATTTTGCCTGTTTTAGAACTTCACATGAATAGACTCATACAATATTTGTTTTTAATATAAGTCTTCTTTTACTCGTCATAATGTGGGATTTATCCATGTTGTGCCTATCAGTCATTTGTTCCTTTTGGTTGCTGATTCCATGGTATGATTGGAATCATATATGACATGAATATTGATGGACAACTGGACAATTTCCACTTTTTTGCTATTATGAGTAAAGCTGCTATGAATATTCTTGCACAAGACCTTTTGTGGACACATTTTCATTTTCTTGGGTGAACAACTAGGAGTGAAATTACTGGGTCACAGAGTTTGGTATATTTTTGATTTTTGGGAAACCACCAGACCTTTTCCCCAAGTTATTAAACCATTTGTACTCCCACCAACAACATACGAAAGTTCTGCATGCCTGTTAGCCTCAAATTATCCCCACCAGTATTTGTTGTGTGTTCCCCTTGGTTTTGCAGTGGGGAGTTGAGTAAAGAAAGCATTCATTTGTATCTGGCGTGAATCATACCATCCCGACCCCTCTGTAGGCAGCCCTAATCTGCGCTACGGCTGTGTGTGTGATTGTGGTACCAGCCCCACCCACAGTTCCGCCAGGCCCACCACACACATCACAGGGGGCTGGCTTTCAGAGGACAGTTCCATCTTAAGAGAAATGCGGGAATAATTGACACCATTTAATGAGCACCCACCATGTCTGTACTAGGCTGTTCACATAAATCTGTTTTACCTTCCATAAAACCCTTACGAGAGAGATATTCTCACTTTAACAATAATGCAGCTGAGGCTAAAATAGGTTGACGGTTGCCAAGGTCACCTGTGGTGACAGCGTTGGGATTTAAGCGTAGGTAGCCCTGACGCCATGGCCATGAGATTGATTCACAGTTTATATTGGCTCATGTTGAACAAACGTTTCTAGGGCAAATCAGATTATTATCTTTTAAAATGGATCGTAAATATGAGTTAGCTTTGTACCAGTAAAATAAGCTCAAATACAAGCCACTGAACATCTACAAGTGTTCCAGCCTCATATTCTAATTTAGCAATGAAGTATCTTTGTGGTGTCTTTATTACCCTCTTTGTGTTGGCAAGATTGTTTGCATATAACTATGTCTTATAAGGCAGAGAGAGGGTGAGGCCTTGTCAAATCCATCATTTGATCCTTCTCCACGTCCCTGAATTGTGAATTACTTTCCCAGGTCAATAGAACATATCCCATCTTCTAGCCAGACTTAACTCCCTGGAGAGCGGGGAATGCTGATGGTGATGCTGACAGTGATGATGATAAAAACTGTAGTCTTATTAAGTGCCAGGCACTGAGCTAAGTGCTGTGTTTGAGCTAGCTCATCAGTTCTCACAGTGATCTAATGCTAGGTACTTTGAACCTCATTTTACAAAAAAAGAAGATAGATTTAGCGAAATTAGGCAAGTTATCCAAAGTCACATAGTGGGCAAGTGGCAGCATGGGATTGGCCCATGGCCAATGCCTGGGCCCTTAAGCACACCATTGGTGGTGCATCTTATGTTTATGTATCCCTCACATTGCTATCACGAGTATGTATTAATTGTGCTTTTAGTAACTCAGGCCTACCTGTTCATTCAACAGTCCTCTCGGTTCTCTGTGGGGCAGTGGTGTGCTAAGCTGCCTTGTGCCCTGTCTTTGAAGAGTGAAAATTGTGCTGGAGAGATAAGGCCTATGCAGACAAAACAATTAGAGAGCGATATCGGGCCATATAATGCAAACACGTGATATGATAAAGGGAGCCTGGGCTGGGAATAGGTTGCATGGAAGCTGGTTAAACCCGAAAGAAGCCCTTATCTTGGTTGCTCTGCATTATGTCAACAGCCATGCAGGGAGTCATATACAACAGCTAGTGCACAAGCAAGTTAAGTGGATTTATGTGGTGTGGACAATATAAGTGGAAGATTGTACTAACAGATAGCTTCTGTATAGGAGATGGCATTTACACACATCAGGCACTGCACTTGATTGCACTGAATCTTGACAAACTCTGTGTGTGTGTGTGTGTGCATGTGTGTATTTCCCTGTGTCTGGGGTGTGGAGGGGAAGTGCTGGCTAGAAGAAGGCTATTATTATCCTCCCTCCCCCCCGCCCCCCTGCCTTTTTTGTTTCCAGATGAGGAAGTCTGAGTATCAGATTACTAATAAATTACCTAAAGTCACATAGCTAATACATGCTAAAAAGGGATTTGAACTAAGGTCTCCCTGAAAAGCTTAATCTGCTCAAAACTGACACAATATTGAAACAATCATGTTTTAATCCTTTAAAGAGTGGTTTTTGCATCCGTGGGGCTAGTGTGTCACCTCTCTGTGACTGGCACATGTTTTGAGCTTAAGAAACATTTCCTGAGTGAAAAAAGCACTAGGACACTTCTTTCCAAAGGTGTTCTAGGAGCTTTGTGGCACTAGCCATGTGTTTTATGTGCTCCAGGCCTCTCCCTTCAATTGGAGCAGCTCTATTTTTCTTTATTTCTACATTTTGGCATTTGGCATACCAATTTTGTTTGGAAAAAAGCATCCTGTTGCTTAAAATGGTTTGAAAACTAATGAGGTAGAAGATCGGATTACCCCATTCCTTGACTGTAGCAGACACCAGCATTAACTGACTGTGATTTGATGCCTTAAATAGCGTGGAGTTACTTCTTTATTGCTGAGCTATCGAGTGGAGGCTGACGTTGCAGTGTAATGAAGTAACTGGGATCCGAGAGCTTAAAAAGAAGTTGCCAGATGTAGTAGTGACTGTGGTGCTTCCAGGTACACGGGAAACACATGCCTTGAGACCTGTGTCTTGCTAGATTACCTACCCAGGACCTGGAGATTTATCTTTTCAGTCCTCCTCTCATTTGGAGTATATGCCACACGTTCTTGGAGCAGTCCATTGCTATGTGCTAACAGGCGCTTGAAATCTAAAGGAAGAAACAAGGCCCGCCCAAGCCACAGCCGGTCTGCAGAGGAAGATGGGAATGTTCGGTGCAGTCACCTGGGGCCACTGGAAATGCTGTTGTAGGGCAGAAAGGGCCATGTCCCTTTGGGTACATTGGAACTGGATGTGAAATTATGGATGTGTGTCTTTGGCCACCTCCAAGTTCAAGGCTGCATGCCTCAGGCATTGGGTGACAAGCAAGGGCTGGAAGCTCTATGGTCAGATCTAATATAGTCCAGCTGTCCTGATTTGCCTGGGCCTCTTCCAGTTTTAGCATTGAAAGTCCCATGTCATAGGAAACCATTCTGTCCTGGGCAGACTGGGATGGTTGACCACTCCACATGGCCCTGGAAGCCAGGCCTTCCTTGCTGCTTTTGGCTATCTCCCTGGTGCTAGACCTGTCCTCCATGGTGCTACTAGAGCCCTTTTGAAAACACAGATCTGACTTTGAGAACCAAGAAGAAAGTCCTTGACAATGGCATTTGCTGTGTGCTTGTAGCCATGTCATGTGAGCCCTATGTTATAGCCGCTCTGGACATGCCATTTTTGGCAGCCACAAATCAGTTCCATCTCATAGTTATACCTAACCTCTGTCCTGCTTTACTGGACAACGAAGCATGCCGTGAACCTCCACACCTCTGTATATCCCCTTACCTTTGTACTTAATAAGTCCTGGCTGTCTCATATTGCCTCCTGAGAAGCTTTCCTTGTCCCAGCAGAAATAATCGTTCCTTCTCTAATAGCTCTTATCATGGCATTTGCTCTCTTTCTGTCCTTGCCCAAGTCAGGGACGGGGTTGTATGTGGTACCAAGCAGCTGAGAAGCTTTTAGTAACTATCTTCAGTGCTCAGTGTTGAAACACTAATTACAGAACGGGAAGTATTTTGTTGGAAGGTCCTAGAATGAATTCATTTGTTGATTCTTAAAGTAATGCTTTGCAAACATTTTTTGAAATGGATTTTTTTCAGTTTTGGAGGCGTGAACCACATTCCCAAATTTAAACCAAATGAAATCTTATATAGAATCTCACAGAAAAGACAGTTAGAAGCAGAGAGAAGAAATGAAATTGGAAGTGAGGGTGCAGGGGGTGAGCTGTACCTTAATTAGCCACCCTTAACCCTCACTAAGGACAGACCTTGCCACCTTCAAGGATCTCCAGAATGCTGGGAACATGTGTAAAACCCACTTGTTTAAAAAGAGGGCTCTGGAGCCCACAGTTCTGAAGAAGTCCATCTGGTCACCCTTCACCCTGGCACTGCCACTTCTCAGCACAGTGCCTTAGATGAAGGGGCACCGCTGCTTAAACATATAAAACCAACCCAAGTGACTGTTTGCAAGTCACTCTTGGTCACTCTGGTTGGCGCATTGCTTCGAGCTCCTGATGAGAGGAACAGGTGGTGATCTATTTTAATTAGTGGCAAGTACCTAATGATTGAAAATAGACCCTGCTGGAAAATTCGACCGGCCCTTGCCCCTCACCCTTCAAAAAATACACAGGCGTTGTTGGGTACCAGGCCACCTGTTAATACATGCTTTCAATAGTGCTGGAGTGATGACTGTTCAGATAAATTACTGATGTCACTTCAACTACAATGACACTGCCTATCATGTCCAGGAGGTTAGTCAAGGGCTGTTTTAGTCCTCAGCCTTCCCCTGTGACAGGTGAGTTCCCAGGAGAAATTGAAACCCCTTTATCTCACTGACCTTATGTGCCTGATAAGAGCTGAGCTGAAAGTGGGCAGAATGGTAGTCCAGGATGGGAAATGAGTCAGCAGGCAAACTCCGCCAGAGGGAACCGCTCGAATCTTAACTGTTGGGCAATTGGGTGGGAGGTGGCACAACCTAATGCTCCCGTTGCCAGCTCCGCTTAACTGCGGGCCAGCACCATTTCCTTGAGTACCTTTTTCTTCTTCTACTAGAGTGTTAGTGCCCCTTCTCTTTCATCCTATTTTATTTTATTTTAATTTAATTTTATTTTGGGGGTGGGAGAGGGGACACTTTTAGTGAAGAGGATCTTCTGCATAGAGGACGTGGAACTCTGTGGTGAGGTGGGAACAGAGGTTTAGTATAATTGTGAGACAGCACTGATTTGTGGCTACCAAAAAAAGCCTGCATCAGCAGACTTTAGCAGGTCCCTGGTCCCTCTGGGAAAAAGGGTGTAACCCCCCTGCCAGTGGGTGTGTGCCTGCCACGTTGCTCACCCATCCCTCCACTCGATATGGAGGGTTGAGTCTGAGGGGACGTGGCCATCCAGGAAGCCCAGGGGTGGGCTGTGGTCACTGATAAAGATTAGGGCACTTTTGCTTTCTTTCTCACCACTTTATGGCTTCCAGGAACCAGAGCCACGAAAGATGTGGGTGTGGTACAGAGAGGGATGGCCACAGGTTTTTGAGTCAGATGGACCCTTGTGTGACCTTAACTGAGTGACTCAACTTCTGAGCCATAGTGTTACTTCCTGTCACCCAGGCTAACTAGGGGGCTGCCGCCACCTCTGGGTTTTATGCTGTTGGCACTGTTAGTTAAGAATTCCATATTTGAGGATTTATAGCTTTCCCATGAGCAGCCCCATGGCTTTTTGCAGAAAGTTTGGCTAGAGCCTAACCTGGATTTGAACCTTGCTTTGAATTACTTGACCTGAGCCTTGGTTTTCTCATTTGTAAAACTGGGCTTGTAATGCCTAACTGGGTCATTGAGGACTAATGAGATAATGTTTATAAACAATGTGCCCATTGCTTAGTTTGTCTTCTGCTAAAGACATCTACATATTGGGCCTTCAGTCTACTAAATCTCTCTCACACCTGCCTTTGTCTTTTCAGTGTTTTATTACCACGATAATCCAGACGCAAGTAAGAAAGTGTGCACTCTGCAAACATACAATCAATACAGTTATTTTCTTTCATATACAAAGAGCTCTTTTAGATTATTAAGGAAATACGGCTATCTTTCAAAAAGCAGACAAAAGACACAAATAGACGATTCACAGAGAAAGGAATACAAAAGGCCAGTTAACATTTCAAAATGCTAACTTTACTCAAATGAAAGAAACCAAGTTTAAAAAATGAGATGTCACTTCAACCTAGCAGGTTGGCAAAGATTAATTACTACATAACATGGGACACCGGTGAGCGAAGTGCACCTGATTGTTTGAGTGGAAACTGATACAAACGTTTAGGAAGGTGATTTGGCAGTACCTTCCAGCTTGAACACACACATCTTTGGAAACAGCAATGCAAACCCTTTTTTGAGAAGATGTCTGTTTCAGCCTCCCCTGTATTTATAAAATAAATGTATCTGAGGACACCCAAGAAAACTTAATAGTGATTATTTTGGGGATGTGGAGAAGAAAGGAGATGTTTGCTTTTCATTTTGTCTACTTTTGTACTGTTTGAATTTTTTAAGCCAGGTGTTTGTATTTGATTATTTTTAAAAAGTTAAAATTGTTATCCAGAGATAAAAGAATGCTTAACAATAAAAGAAACCTTACCTCTCAGCTGGTGGTCTCATATATGAATCCTACAATTGGCACGTAAACATTAAGCTTAACAGATGACCCATCAATGAACAAATGCAATATGAGATGGTTTCTTAACTTGCCTCAAATACTAACTATAATCACTCAACAGAATGTTCTCTCTGGACCTTATAGGGTCCTCTACCGTGTGGCTTTGGACTTTCCTAAGACCCGCCATCGGCATGTTTGCTCACTCCAGAGCCTTTCCCTGCCCTGTTCAGTCTGACCGTCCCGTGCCCATAGATGCATGTGTCCTTCACGCCCCATCACATACTCACACGCACTCTGCTCTGGGCTTCTGGAGTGTCCCAAAGGTTCACAGTGGAGGTAGATCTTGAGCCACCGGTAGCAGCGGGGATGGTTTGGAGTGGCTGAGGAGAGGAGCTACACAATCACACAAGGGTACGATAACAATAGTGACAATGACAGCAGCTGTTTATTGATGGCTTCCTGTGTGTCCATACATTCACATGTAACGTAGTCCATATTTCATGTGCACCTCCCAACCTCTGAGAGAAGCACCTACAGGCGAGGTGACGTGCTTAGAGAGCCCTATGATGTGCCCACACCCCACAGGTAGTGCAGCAGCTGAACTGGAATTCGAAACGAGGCCTGCCCACCTGTTTCTGAGGTCCAGCGATCCCTGGGGGCCTCTCAGATGTGCCATGGAGGTAGGCATTGGGAGAGGGGATCCATCCACTGCCCAGAGGGGTCACCTCAGGATTTCTGGAGTCACATGCTGGGCCTGCCCCAGATCCTGGACTGAGGAGTACAGCCTATGGTTTTGGTACTTGTGGTCACGTGTGCTTGTGGAGGAGGGTTTTGGAGGAATATCTGTTCCAGAGGAGTCCTATAAGCAAAGCAAGGGATGACGTTCCTTCTTGGGAACAGAATTACCAGCAGTACTTTATTATTCGTGGTTTCCCTTCAGTCCGTCAGAAAACACTACAAAGCCACCATTCTTGATGGAGCTGTGCCCGTCCAGTGTGTCCAGCTGGCCTCGGGTGATGACCAACCAGGGGCAGCCTCGCCACCTCAATCCCCGGTGGCCACTGATTCAGCGGATCGCGTGTGTCCTGGACTTCAGAGAGCTGATGAGGCAGTTCATCTTTGATTTCCTTTTCATCCCTCATGACAACCACCGCGTAGCGTTTCCTAGAATCTGGCTGAGGTCCCACTACCAGGGAAGCCTCAGAACGGAGTGTCTGGAAAAGTTGCCCCTGGCCATGAGGAGGGTCAGAATCACACCAGACGGGGGTGACGTTGCTCTTGCCAGCCGGCAGCTATAGCTAGTGGCGGGACTGCCTCCAGTCACCGGGTAGAGGATGGAAAATCAGTACCCCGAGGAGGAATGCTGAAGTCACTGGAGCTGACTATGATGGCTTTTCTTGGACAGGTTTTCTGCCATCATGGGCGGGGGAGACTCAAGTGTTTGCTGAGAGCCTGGAGAGAAAATATCTAGTACTTAGTGAGTGTGTCCTGAGTTCTCAGTACAGTTCTGGGTGCTTGAGGCACGTTGTCTAATGTTTCCCCTCACGGCAACCCAGTGAGATACGATATTCCCATTTTAGAGATGAGGCAGCTGAGGCTCCGAAGCTCTGAGGCTAAGGAACTAAAATGTGGCTGGGGTTCTGATGTAGGCCCAGAGCCAGTCTCCACCCGCCACAGCCCCCAACAGCTGGTTGCGTGGACGTCTCTGCTGGATGATGTCTGCCCCAGGTTTCCCCTGTGGACCCTAGGGACTGCGGCTGGTGGTCTCAGGGAGTTGGGAAGATGTGGCTTTTTTCAGGGCCAAAAAGCTGAATAGAGGTGCTGGGCGGGGGTGGGGGGGACCTGGGCACAGAATAAACCTTGTTGGGTCATTTAGTTGGAGCACTTCCCTGACCCTCCAGCCATCCTGCCTTTCTTGAGTGGCAGTCTCCCATGGGAAAGGGGCTGAGTGTTGACAAACATGTCAATAAGTGAACCCTCCAGGAAATTGTCTTCTATCCCTAGAGAAGGCGCGTGGCAGGGCAGTGGGAGCCCAGCGGGAAGCCTGCGTGGGGTGCGCCTTGCCTGCCCCACCGGCCCCCCGCCCTGGCTGTGGGCTCTGCGCCTCTTCAGCACTTTCATTCTGTGTCACACAATGGGGTACTTCCCTGTAGCTGGCTGTATTATTGTCCAGAATCTGGATGTTTCCTGTCCACACTGCTATTTCCTGGAGGGAAGGAGCCGTACCTTCCTGGTGACACATGAAGATCTTGGCCCATCTGTGTCTGTGGCTCCTTTTTGGAGTCTCCCTCTTCCCCTCTCTGGCTCCCTCACGGCTTTGTGCCTTGTCCAAGTGGCCCGACTGCTGCCTTACACACCCGGGGTCAGCACTGTCTTGCATTCTAGTGAGCCTGAGATCCTTTTGGAAGGCGCTTGCTTGTCTTATTTGCTAGGCCTCCTAATTTATAGCCAGTTGGACCCCATTCCGCTCATGACAGGACCCTCTAATCTTGCTGTAGGACATTGCCATCGTAGCATGCAAACATTAGAAAATAAATTTTGTACTGGAATCATAATTTGGCAGAAGGCCCAGGACCCTTAGGCTTGTAGCAGTTTGGTGCTCTTGGGGTAGGAGGAACAAAACTGAGGCATGGACCCTTGGTGCAGGCCTTGCTGGGCCCCAGGAGCTTGGCAGGGGCTTGCTAAAAGCACTTAGGAGGGCCGGGCGCGGTGGCTCATGCCTGTAATCCTAGCACTCTGGGAGGCCGAGGTGGGTGGATCGCTCAAGGTCAGGAGTTCGAGACCAGCCTGAGCAAGAGCGAGACCCCATCTCTACTAAAAAATAGAAAGAAATGATCTGGACGACTAAAAGCACTTAGGAGATAATTGGCTCTTGTCGGGGGTGAGTGCCCCAAAGTTGGAAGCAAAACTGTCTCATTATTGATGTAAATTAGAAAAGTAACATAAAAGTGCTTGTTACGAAGGAAATCAGACAATATGTAAATGTGTGTAGAGATAGGTAAACCCCATGGGCCACAGATGACCAGTGTCCATGGAGGTTCCAGGGTTTTAAGTCTTGGTTGGTCTCCGAAGCAGTTTGACCTTCTTGTCTTTCCTGAAACTAATAGTGGCCCTTCCTTTCTCTGCAGAACATGGAGAGTTTCTGGCTCTGGACCTTGGAGGGACCAACTTCCGTGTGCTTTGGGTGAAAGTAACAGACAATGGGCTCCAGAAGGTCGAGATGGAGAACCAGATCTACGCCATCCCTGAGGACATCATGCGAGGCAGTGGCACCCAGGTACGGCCCTTTTCTGACACTCGCACAGCCACAGGGACCCCTCTCAGCTGGAGCTCGGGCTACTCCTGCTGTATTTCATACCCAGCACGTGCTCAGGAATGAAAGGAGTGAATGGAGGGGAAACAGTAAGATGCTAGAATAGAATCCGGTAAGATGCGATTCCAGTGTTGTCACACCTTGGGCCCTGGGGCTTGGAAGAGGCAGAGCCCTGTGACTCCTAGTCCACTGTTCTTTCTGTTCTTTCCACCACGCCAGGCCACCTCCTGGGACAGGAATTTCTGACCATGAGTAGAACACGTGAGGGAGATATTTTTAGACCCTTTATTTGTCTTGGGAAGGGGTGGCCCTGAGGTAAACCTGCTTTCCTTGTTTTAATGCTGGGGTTGGCAAAGGGAGGCTGGGTCCCTGGGCCTGTGGGCATGTTAGCTCTCCTGAGGCTGTGACATGGCTCCAGTGTAGTGTCAGACAGGAGACAGAAGGCAGAGGCTCTTCTACTGCCGCCACCCCATGGCCGTCCCACGCTGCAGTGTTGAAGAGGTTGGGCCTTGTGTTCGGGCAGTCTGGCTGTGTGATTCCGGGCGAGTGATGGCACCGGACAGACTCTCAGTTTATTGATCTGTGGAGAGGGATGATGGTACCCAGATTGCGGTGCAGATTAGAGGAGATGATGCCTGTTCCGTACTCGGTACAATGCCTGGCTCGTAAACTAGTACTCTTGCTGTTTTCCACAGGGAAATCTGTTTATCTAATTTGCATCTTCTTACTCTGCTCTCAGTTTCTGTGGCCGGCACTTAAGTCGGCAATTGCATCGTTGCCCATCATGGAGGATGTGGTCACCTTTTCTTCTATCCCTCGCCACTGGCTCCACCCCCCAGATTACAAATATTTGAGAACCAAGTAAACAAGACAAAACCAAAAAAAGTACCTAAAGTTTGGCTATGATGGTGAAAAAGACTTGCAACGTGATGATGATGATGTGTTAGGTGGATTTTTAAGCTTCTTATGAGAACAAGACCCTGCGTGCATTTTTATCCCATTTGTGTAGCCTGTTGTTCGTACCTCAACACCATGAAGGGCCCGGGGACCTTGCAGTCCTTGCCGTGTCCTCCCCAGAGCCTGGCGAGGGCTCGGGTTCCTGCAGACAATGAAGTGTGTCTCTGCCAATCGAGAAAGAGAATCCATTTCAAACATTCAAGATGTGAGTAAAGTTTTGCTTGAAAAACTTACCTTAAAATCTCTCAAAACTGCCTAGTTAGAGGGTATAAAGAAAATTACTTCTATTCTCCATATAATACGTAAACAAAATGTTCTAGTCCATATTTAAACAAAAAAACAACTATGAGACCCAGCTGGAAGAAACAATAAAGCTATTGGGATATTAGAAAAATGTTAAATAAATGGGAAAAAATGCTATATGAAAATGAAACAGAAAGAAAACTAGAAGAAAATATAGGTGTCTATTTGACTCTAAGGAATGGAAAGAATACAATATGCCTGAAAAGCAACAGAAAACACTTAGAAGAAAGGCTGGAAGTTCACAGTGGCTTTTTTAGTGGTGGAATAATGGTGTCATTTTTCCTATATTTTCCATTTTTTTGGTATTAGGTATCAATATTTTAATTAAAGAAAAACAAGTGGGTTTTAAAATACAATTTAGTTAAAATCAAGACCAAAGCCAGGCATAGTGGCATGCGCTTGTAGTCCCAGCTACTCAGGAGGCTGAGGTGTGACGATTGTTGAGGCCAGGAGTTCTAGTGTGTAGGGTGCCATGTTTGTGTGCCTGTGAATAGCCACTACACTCCAGCCTGGGCCACACAGTGAGACCTTGTTTCTAAGAAAAAACAAACAAAACGCAACAAAACACCAACCCCCAAACTGCAAAGATCTTTAAGGACTGTGAACCTGGGCAGTGGGTCCCTGGGTGAAATCTGTCTTCTGGCACATCAGCTTCCACTGAAGAGAAGTGTGATGCAAACCTGACTAGCAGCCACTTAAGATTTTAAAAGTGTATGTTGTAGGAAGGGAAGACTCTCAGAGCAGATTCGCAGACCAATATGGAAAAGGTACCATTCTAACTTCATAAAATGACGCCCTTTGAGCCTTTTTATAACAGGAAGGTGTAAGCTCTTTCTCTCAACATCCTATCCTTGGGTCCTCAGCAAACAGAAAAGGAGATACTCTTCCAATCCAAGGTAGCAGATGGTCTCCTCACTTTCTATAAGGTGTAGGTTCTTTGAACCCAGCACTGGCCAGTGGAACTTTCTGCAGTGATGGAACTTTTCTATATCTGCCCTGTGTAATATGGTAGCCACTGGCCACCTGTGGCATTGAGCACTTGAAATATGGCTGGTGTGATTGAGGAACTGAATTTTTAATTTTTAAAAATTGTAATTAATTGAAATAGCCACAGGTGGCCAGTGGCTACTGAATTGGGCAGGGCAATATTTAATGCCTCTTCTCTGCCTCCCCTGTTGGGAGTGTAACTGGGAAGGGAGCAGTGCTCACGGCTGAGTGAGGGGAAACCATTTTGCTTTGCCAACTTCTAAAGGCCCCTCCCCCATCTTTGATGACTCACCTTATCTCTTTGCACAGCTTCTACAACTTCCTTTTTTTGGATAAATACTATCTGTACTAAAGATCCTTTTGACTGGCGTACCAGGAAGAAGGTGCTGGGAATTTGTTTAATATACATATTATATAATTTTGTCTTCGATCAACTTCCTGACAGAACAGAGCTTGCTTAATATCTTCCTATTTACATATTAAAATACTTGACTTCTACTCAAGGGAGTTGGCTCATGTGCCTTAGTGATCCCCAAGGTGGTAGAGCCTTGTCTATCCTAGCCGTTATGGTTTGGTTTAGAGGTCAAAGTTGCAGCATCAGCTGTGGGTGACTTTGCATGGGATCAGGCAGGGGACAGAATCGATGCACGAAGTTCAGTGAGAGTCAGCCACCTTCCTGACTGGAGTGGCCTTGTCTTCCTTGGTCCCTCCTCCGGACCATACCCCAGGGCATCAGGGGAGCCAATAAGCCCATCATCCTCCATGCCCCGACCTCTCAGTTCCTTTGTAAATGCAAATACTTTTTGTGGGTTAGTGCTGTGGTTTTCAATCCAATGTCTTGCTAAGGGATTGCAACTCCCCCACCCCAAGTTTATGCCGCAGTAGGTCTAGGGTGGGGCCCCGGGATGTGCACTTCTAACATGTTCCCGGTGATGGTGGTGATGCTGCTGCTCTAGGACCACATTGTGGGAACCTGTGGTTTAGTGGAATCTTCCTTCTTCCTGGAAACGAAAATGAGAATTGTCCTCTCACACCCACCTTGGCTTTTAGATTTTGCCACCTGGTCAACCTGGCCCTTGGAATCTGCCCAGCCTGTTTGGCCTCCACTTACTTTTTGCGCCGTAATGCCCATGGCCTCAGCCCTTAAGCAGCCGGAGGGTCACCACCTTCTCTTTGAGGGTACTGAGGGGGCAAGAAGGAAGCCAGGAGGTGGTGGGCGTCGGGGCTGGTGGGAAGCCTGGCTTGTCCTGAATACAGTCTTTCTAAGGCTCGGGAGCTGCTCGTGACCTGCTCAGCATGGTCATGGTTGGGAGGCTGCCCACCCACAAAACTCTATTTATTCTTTAGTGCTCTTCATGGACTCACTGGGTGTTCTGTTCTGAAGTCAGAAAACAAAGATAACTTCTTTGAATTGCCCCCAGGAGATTAGCTTTCTAGAACGGAGAAAAAAATATAAAAGTTACTTATTTTTGTGAAGTCGGTTCATAGAATGCCAACAGAGAACGTCCTACCCCCTCCCCCAACCACAAGAGACAGGGATGCTAAAATACTTCTTGGCAGTGAAATGGGCTGTCCTTTCTGGTAGGATAATCAGCCGGGCATCCTTGTCAGCAGGGTTCCGAAGGGCCATCAAAGGATGTTCTGTTCCCAGGGCATGCGATGACTTTCTGATTAACGTTGGCCATGATTTCCCCTTCCTTGCAGGGTTATTTTGACAGCGGGTAAATGAGTAAATGGTCTAAGTGGAAAACCACATTTGATGAGTACTAATTAATGTTAAGCCCTTATATGTATTGACTCTTTTACTCCTTTTGGTAACGCCATGAGGGCAGGTCCAGTTATCATTCCCATTTTGTAGATGAGCCAGTGGAGACTGCAGAGGAGAGATGGATTTTGCATACACTGAACTGGTTACTTTCAGAGCCAGAAGTCCATGCTCTAATCCCCTCTCTGCTCCTCTTCCTGTGTCGTGCGCCCTTAGTTATTTGACCACATTGCCGAATGCCTGGCTAACTTCATGGAGAAGCTGCAGATCAAAGAGAAGAAGCTCCCATTGGGTTTCACCTTCTCGTTCCCCTGCCACCAGACTAAACTAGACGAGGTAAGATGGGTTCTTCGGACACTTTTCTCGCTTCACTCTTAGGCCTGGGAACACTGGGAAGGACTCTGAGCCACCTGCTGTGGGGTGGGCGGCGGCTCTGAGCGGTTGTGCAGATGAGGCTCTGTTCTTCTGCAGGGCTGTGTGTGTGCGTGGGGGGTGTGGGTGTGGGGGACAGTGAAGAAGTGTCAGAGAAGGGGGGGTGCTCTTCCTTACCCTCCCATCCACACATATTGCACAGTGTCCTTATCCAGAGAAACAGGAATGAAAGATCAGGCACTCTCCTGATCTAAGGTGTTAGGATAAAATGGAAGGGATATGGTTGGGGAATTAATGATGTGAGGATATAAGTGTAGTCATGCGTGGCTTAACGATGAGGATATGTTCTGAGACTTGGGTCACTGGGCTATTTGGTCATCGTGTGAACGTCAGAGTGTACTTACACAAACGTAGATGGTATAGCTCACTACAGGCCTAGGCTGTGTGGTATAGCGTATGGTCCTGGGCTGCAAACCTGAACTGAGTACTGTAGGTAATTGTAATGCAATGGTAAATATTTGTGAAGTCGGTGCATAGAATGCCAACAGAGAATGTCCTACCCCCTCCCCCAACCACAAGAGACAGGGATGCTTAAATACTTCTTGGCAGTGAAATGGGCTGTCCTTTCTGGTAAGATAATCAGCCGGGCATCCTTGTCAGCAGGGTTCCGACAGGGCCACCAAAGGATGTTCTGTACCCAGGGCATGCGATGACTTTCTGATTAACGTTGGCCATGATTTCCCCTTCCTTGCAGGGTTATTTTGACAGCGGGTAAATGAGTAAATGGTCTAAGTGGAAAACCACATTTGATGAGTACTAATTAATGTTAAGCCCTTATATGTATTGACTCTTTTACTCCTTTTGGTAATGCCATGAGGGCAGGTCCAGTTATCTGAACATAGAAAAGGTAATGCACTATGCTACAGTATTATAGCAGCTGTGACATCACTGGGCAATAGGAATTTTTCAGCTCCATCATGATCTTCTGGGACCACTGTCATATATGTAGGGTGTCACTGACCGAGCGTTGTTACGCTGCAAATGACAGTGTCTTATTTTGGCACTTTTATAGCCTCCTCATTCCACTTCTTGGCAGCAATACATCTTTGAAGGAATCATTCACTTAATCTCCTTTCCTGGTCTTTGATGGGCCCAAGTTCCTCCTTCCTGGGCTAGTCAGGAAGCAATACCCAAATTCAGTCATGACTCCAGGGTGGCCCAGCAGCAGAGATCTCTGCTAATGCTGGCTGTTTGAGGAGTGTGGTCTAAATTTTAGTTGTGGGAAATCAATATTCGTTCCTTGGTCCTTTTCTAGAGTTTTCTGGTCTCCTGGACGAAGGGGTTCAAGTCCAGTGGAGTGGAAGGCAGAGATGTCGTGGCACTGATCCGCAAGGCCATTCAGCGGAGAGGGGTAAGTGGGGTGGCAGGAGCCTGGGGTCTGAAGTCTTGCCCTGTCTGTCCTTGACTCAGCAGGAGAAGCTTTTGTGGAGCTTAAGGAGAGGTTTTCTTTCCTTTTCCCTGCCATGCTCACATGAACAGGTTTGGGGTTTTTAGATTATCGCGATGGATAAATAATCTTAGCTTTGGTGCAAAAAAACCTCTTTAGTGCTTAACCTGAAGAAGACTTGAATATCATGTTCAAGTAAGAAAGTTGGAATGATGTTGACATGAGGGTGGAATGGGGCAGAAAGAGGACAAGACAAAGATCTTATCTTGGAGGAGTTATGGCGGGGGGAGGGGGGAAAGAGAAGGAGGAGGAGAGGGAGGGGGAGGTGAAGGAAGATGAGCAGCGGAGCACAGCCAGTGTCAGGGAGGTGCCACTGTTTGTCTGGTTCTAGGCTAGATTCCTAGTTCTAACCCTCCTGGGCTCCGAGTTGGGTTAGTAAAGGGGCTGTTGCACTCGACCTGTGTGTCTTGCTGCCTTTTCTCCATCTTCACATCTGTCACCCTTCTTTGACGATGAAGATCAGAGCCCGCTTTGTCATCCCCACAGGACTTTGATATTGACATCGTGGCCGTGGTGAACGACACTGTTGGGACCATGATGACCTGTGGTTATGATGACCACAACTGTGAAATTGGTCTCATTGTGGGTGAGTGAACGCCCAGCACGAGGGCTGGTACTGGCCAGTGCGTGGGTGTGTGGGCTGGAAAGGAAGAAGGGGACCACGGCTGGGTGTCCCTTTGTCCTTCATATTCTAGCATAATGGTGCAGTCACTCTGGAGCACTGAGCCAGGCCTCATGGAGCTGGGGGTGGTAGAGGATTGGCCCATGTATCGGGATTGCGAGGAGTTTGCAGTGAGGAATCCCAGCCACCCTGGGCAGTCTCAGGGCAGTGGCGTCTGGGGAGACAGGAGTGCTGAACACTCCCTTGCCTTGGTCAGGCACAGGCAGCAACGCCTGCTACATGGAGGAGATGCGCCACATCGACATGGTGGAGGGCGACGAGGGGCGCATGTGCGTCAACATGGAGTGGGGGGCCTTTGGGGACGACGGTGCGCTCAACGACATCCGCACTGAGTTTGACCGGGAGATCGACATGGGGTCGCTGAACCCTGGGAAGCAGCTGTGAGTGGCCCCTTGCTGTGCGGGTGGGCTTGGGGGTGGGCTCAGGAGCTGGGGTTGGGGTTGGCCAGGGCCAAAGGTGGTGTCTTTACAGTCTTACATCCCCAAAGGGTTGCCAAGGTGCCCGCTGGTTGGTTACGGGAATATTTGTGACTGTGAGTTGCTGAGAGGGCTCTAAAACAGAGCTGGTGGATACACCAGATTGTAACTAATAATGTGGCTATGTCCTTCAAAGCAGTCATTTTGGAATTTCCTATTCTGAGTCTAAGTCCTTGCTCTTTCTTGCCACCTTCTATTTGTGAATTGCCCATAGAAACTGTGAGCCGTGTAAGAAAAGCTGTGTCGAGATGGCCAAGATTAGGGTCTCTGAAAGCTCCTTTTGTAGCTCCCACTCCATCGCTGCCCAGAGGACAGGCCATGACAGCCGGCTGCTCATTACTGGCCCACAGGGCCCTAGGGCCTTCTGCCCCAGCTGCAGGCAGACCCATGGCCCATGGAAAATCTGGCTAAGGAGCTTTCTTGGCCTCCTTCCTGGACTTGTGGCCCAGCACGTCCTTGGGTAGATTAGAGGAGGGGCTTCGGTGTTTTGGACCCTGAATGCTATATGCGCCAGCCTGGCTAGACTTAGTTTTTAGTTACTTTTCCTCTTACAAAACATTATTTCACCCTTACAAACATTTATCAAATGTCCCTGTTAAAGATCTTGAAATAGAGATTGCTGCAAGCTCTGAAGGCAGTTGCAAAATATTTTGAGCAACACAGTATTTCTCTGGTCTTGTTGCTATGGTTGTTTTAGGACAGCTTTTAGTGCAGATCTCTACTTGAGAGGAAACTCTAACCCTATAAACCAGCTCAGTGGTGGGTAGCCTTTTTCTTTACGGGCGGGTCCTTGCTTTCTCAAAGCACGGTTTATTTATGTAAGTCACAAGCTCTCTCACATGAAACGTGCGTCCTTTCTTGAACTTTCCTAGGAACATGCTGGTTGTATCTGCCATGGGTGCTGAGAGGTTTATGAACTGAAAAATCATTCACTCAATGTCTGCTTCCATTAATGAGGCACGCCCAAGTCATTCTGAGGAACCATATGTCCTTTGAAGTGTCAAAAGACAAATTTACCAGCCAGGCCATGACAACACACCCCTGGCTTAGCTTAGCCTTAGACAAGACAAAGGCTGGGAGGACATACACCAAATTGTTGGCCATGGTAGCCCTGAAGTCATTATAGACAACCTTTTTCCTCTCTAATATGTTTCTAAGTAAATATCTTCTAAATTTGACTGGAACAAAGTATTTTTAAAACTGGAATAAAAACTTATTAAAAAACCCACCCACACTGTGGAGCCCCATGGCCCTGGGCCACGCCCCCCACCTGCCATAGAACCAGCTGTGCGGGAGAAGATGTCAGAGACAGCAGAGTTCCTCCCTGTTGAAGCCAGGCCGCCAGGCAGGCTTTGTGCCTGTGTGAGTGCATTAACCCTGTGCTCTTAGCAGTTTTGCCAGCTCTCACTTACCTCTGATTCTGCCTTACCTGGCCTTGGGGCTTGAGCAAGTCACTTCCTGAGGGCCTGGGCTCCTGCCTGGTAGGTGACGTTGGAATCCCTTTCGCACCTCTGCTCCGGGCCTCCTCCTGGCTGTAGCCCATCCTAGTTAGTACTGGCACACATGGGTGCCCTTCTCTCTTTAAGACCTAGATCCTTTCTGAGATACCCAGAAATGGGCCTTTTTTGCCAAAAACAATTGCTGGGCTTGGTTTCCTCTGTCACATAGTCCTAGCCAGAAAGACCAATTTCTAAGGAAAACAGTACCACCTAGTGTTGAGAAGTTAAATTACCTGACTGCCCTCTCAGCTTGGGGGCCGGCCTCTGCCTTTCTAAGACATGCCTTTGTCTTATCACCTGCCTGCTCAGAAGTGTGTTTCACTCCCAGATTCCCGAGACCTGACATTTAGAGTTCAGAGCTGAGCTCCAACTCACGTGTCCTCACCTGCCCTTCTAATCTTGTCCCCGCAACCCCTTGCCCCAGGTTGTCTTCACACCGATTTTCTCTGGAATCGACAGGTGGCCTGCAGGGGCCGGCCGTGTGAGTTGATGAATTGCTAGGCCTGTGCTCCACGTTTCATGAGATTGACTTTTTCTTTGGTAAATAAATATTGGTACTCTATGTAAGATTTTATTTTTTAAAAGCATTTCTTTGCTAGAGAAGGATTTCAAAAATCACTACCCTATGCATAACTTACTTTACCTAAAACTCAGGCTATTCCAGAATGTTCCATACTCCCTGAATGTTTCATTGGGCTGCTTAAAAACCATTCTTCTCCATGGTTCAGGGCTCACCAGCTTGCAGGGACAACCCAAGCCCCCCAGCTCCTCCAGCCCCTTTGAGCTGTCACTTCTCCCCACTCTCATTCCTGGTGATGGAAGAGTTAACCCTTTGTTATACACCAACCACTAAAGTATGTTGAAGTTTCCTGTGTGTGTGTATCTTTCCTCTGCAGGAGAGCTGTGAGTTCAGGGACCGTGGGAGCTTATATCCCTGGTCTGTGTCTCCCTGCAGGTTTGAGAAGATGATCAGTGGGATGTACATGGGGGAGCTGGTGCGGCTCATCCTGGTGAAGATGGCCAGGGAGGAGCTACTCTTTGGCGGGAAGCTCAGCCCGGAACTCCTCACCACGGGTCGTTTTGAGACTAAGGACATTTCAGACATCGAAGGGTGAGTGTCCAGCCCTGCGACGTCTCTAGTCACTGGGTCTCCACAGGGTAGACAGGTAGGTATTTGGGGAATGAGGAAGCGGCACTGGTGTTCTACCCTTTGAGTGTAGACTGCAAGAGGGTCTTGCATAGTGTGGACCATGGTGGGCTTGTGGCTTCATGTCACTTACCAGTCTCCATTCCTGTTGACTTTGAACGTGATTACTACCACCGTGCCCCCCGGTGCTGGGAACAGTTGCCCTCCACATGCAGGGACCTGAGCCATGACACTGGACCACGACATTGAGTTCAGGGCTGGAGGCTCTCAGAGGGCCCTGGAATGACTCATTTGCGTCTGCCTCCTTTCCCTTCTCCTAGAGCTCTGATATATCATCCCCTGTTGCCGATTCTCAAAAAGATCTCTGTCCTGGCCCCTGCTTCATAGCAGAAAGATAGGTCCTTGGATTGTCTGGAGAAATACCTACCCACTTAGCTCTAGCATGTAGAGCCACGGCCTGCATTTTCCCAGCCTGGCAGGAGTGGGAGTGAGAAGGGCCTGACTTTGTTTTTCAATTAACAGTATCCCAAGAGTTGGGTCTCGTTTGCTGTTCTTGAGATGTCTGCTTGTAGGTTGAGGAGTCTCTGTTGTTTTGGGGACCCGATGGTGGAGAGGAGGTGATTTTGTTGCCAAAAGGAACAGTGAAACAGTTTATATGACTTTGTTTTAAGTGAAAACTCTCGAAGGAGCTGTGCCTACTTCTTGTTAAACCCCGAGGTGATAGAAGTGCTCCTGTTTGTGAGGCATTTAGTTCCCCTGAGAAGGGTGCGGGTGTCACAGCACCAGCCCTTTACCGCCTCCTTTAGACATAAGCTAGAGCAGCGCCAACTCCATGGTGAAATGCAATGGACGTGCTTTAGGGAGAGGAGACCGGTGGTGCCACAGCTGGTGCACATGTGAGAGGTCACCAAGGGCAGAGACACTGTCTACCCTAAGACAAGCAAATGTAGCACCAACACACACACACACACACACATACACACACACACACACACACACACACCCCTCAGTGTGTAAAGCACCAAGAAGAGGGCCTTGTCTTTACATGGCACATGCACAAGAAATGCTAGTTTTTCTCATCAGGAAAAAGGGGCACCTGGGGGGGTGAGGCAGGGCAGCTCTGCCTCTGTGTGTGTGTGGGGGTGGCTGTGTTGTGTTTTGCCCTTCCCCCTCCTTGTTCTGCCCCAACGGGCAAGTGAGCAGTGGAGAGGGATTCTGCTCCCTGCTGGGGGATGGAGTCGGCTGGAGCTGAGGCGTTTCCTTGCTGCCTCCGCCCTGGGCCGCAGCAAGTTAGACACATTCTCATGTGCCATCTTTCTGTTTCCCAGGGAGAAAGATGGCATCCGGAAGGCCCGCGAGGTCCTTGTGCGGCTGGGCCTGGACCCGACGCAGGAGGACTGCGTGGCCACTCACCGCATCTGCCAGATCGTGTCCACACGCTCAGCCAGCCTGTGCGCGGCCACGCTGGCCGCCGTGCTGCGGCGCATCAAGGAGAACAAGGGTGACGATCGGCTTCGCTCCACCATCGGGGTCGATGGCTCCGTCTACAAGAAACACCCCCAGTGAGTCGGTGTCCAGGCCCGGGGCTGTTGGGGCTCCCAGAGCACCCGAGGACCTGGCCCCGTGGGCCAGCTCTGTTTTGCATTTCAGGGCTGATGTGGATAGACCATGGAGTTGAGGATCCTGGTAAAGTAAAAGTCCACCTGGTCAAAGTGGCAAGTGGGAGGGTGTCACTCCCACCGCCGCCGGTGGAGGTGACTTCCAAAGGCAACTGACGACTCGGACTCTCCTCAGAGCTCCGCTGGCTGCTGGGCGCTCTTTTCGCCCCCCTCTTTTATATGAGCTAGTGTTCCTCTCTTCACTCTGTCGTGATTCTTGGCGGTTCCTGCAGGTGCTGTGTCCTCTGCCAGGGGCCACTCCAGCCCAGTGGGTGACCGGCCTCTCTGGCTGACTTTGGTACTAAATTGATCCTGCCCTGTCCACATTTTGATCCCTTGGGTCATATGTACCCAAATGTTCAAACTGGGACCTGGAAGACATCTCTCTAGTGTGCCCACGTATTTCCCCATATGAATGCCAGGTCACTGTGCCTTCATTAACTTAATTGCTTGGTGCAGAAGGCCTCAGCCCTGAGATTTCCTAATCCTAGCCCAGTGCCTCAAACACTTTTTTTTTTTTCCTGGGTAGAGTGCAGTGGCATCATCATAGCTCACTGCAATCTCAAACTCCTGAGCTCAAGCGATCCTCCTGCCTCAGCCTCCCGAGTAGCTGGGACTACAGGCACACACCACCACTCCCAGCTAATTTTTCTATTTTTAGTAGAGGCGGGGTCTCATTCTTGTTCAGAATGGCCTCGAACCCTGAGCTCAAGTGATCCTACTGGATCACTTGAAGCCTTGGCTTCCAGTAGTGCTAGGATTACAGGCATGAGCCACCTTGCTGGCCTTAAAAACTTTAATGTGCACACAAATCACCTGGGGACCTTGCTAAGAGGAAGATGCTGATTCAGAATGTCTGGGGTGAGCCTGAGATCTTGCATCTCTGACAGCCCTCAGGGAGGCTTTCGGCCCTCAGACTGCACATGGAGTGGTGAGGCCCGGAGACCACGTCTAAAAGTGGCTGCCGTCTGGAAAGTTTCTTGCTGGACAGAACCATTGTCTTTAGCTGTTCGGACACCTTTGATATCATTGGCAGAAACTTGTGACAGAGAGGCCAAAGTCCAGGAGAAGAGCATTTCTGGTTTTTCTGTTTTGGGTCTTTCCCAGGACAGTATCTAGTGAAGTGATGGAACGAGAAAAGTGGGTGGTGTTGGAATCACTGGATTCCACTGGGCTGCTCCCAAGAGGCTGATGGTACCATGAAGAGCAGGGGAGCTGGGGGCTGTGGGACTGCATGCAGAGGACAGTGGCTTGTTAGAAGGGGTCCTTTTCTGTCAGTGGGCCCAGCCCGGTGGCGGAGGTGACAGTTGAATATCTGAGTTTTCATGGTGACTCCTAACTTGGGAAAGAGAGAGGAGAGGAGGTTCAGGGCACCATCTGCTCCTGCAGGTGCCTCCTGGCGCTTGGGCTGAGGTGGTGATCTGCTGTCCCACCCTTTGCACCACTGACCCTAACCATGGACACCCGTCTCTTACCCCATCTGGGCGGCTGCAGTTTCGCCAAGCGTCTTCACAAGGCTGTGCGGCGGCTGGTGCCTGACTGCGATGTCCGCTTCCTCCGCTCTGAGGACGGCAGTGGCAAGGGCGCAGCCATGGTGACGGCAGTGGCTTACCGGTTAGCCGACCAGCACCGAGCCCGCCAAAACACCCTCGAGCCTCTGAAGCTGAGCCATGAGCAGCTCCTGGAGGTCAAGAGGAGGATGAAGCTAGAAATGGAGCGAGGTCTGAGCAAGGAGACGCACGCCATTGCCCCCGTCAAGATGCTGCCCACCTACGTGTGTGCCACCCCTGATGGCACAGGTACGTGCAGGGTCACCCCCGGCTCACACAGTGGGCCTCTATCCTGCTCTTGATGCCCCAGGGAGTCTCCCTTAGCCTAGGCATTGGCCATTTGAACCAAAACGTTTCTTCAGCTGTATTGCTAGGGAATTCTAGAGTTCAATAAGCTCGACCAAGGCATTCCTCTGCTAGAATCGAACAGTAACAATAGTCCATATTTATTGATTGCTTACTATGTGTGAAAGCACTTTATGTGTATTAATTCATTTAATCATTATTTAAAATGATTAGTAATTAACTTTGTTTATTAACAAACTGCTATGTTTGGCAGAAAACTGAGGCGCAAAGATGTTAAGAAACCTGCCCGAGTTCACACAGATAGAAAATGTTGGAGCTGGAGTTCAAACCCAGAAATTCAGGTTCTAGAACCTTTTCTCACAACAACCACATTGGTTTGGGTGGGGGTCGGCAAACTCTAGCCCACGGGCCAAATCTGGCCCACCACCTTTTTTTGTACATAAAGCTTTATTAGTACACAGCCATGCCCATTGTCTGCACATTGTTTACGGCTGCTTTGCACAACCATGGTGAAGTTTAGCAGGTGCAGCAGAAACTGTATGTTTGCTGTCTGAGCCTTACAGAAAAAGGTTTCTGACCCCTGGTGTAAGTCTTGCAACCTAAAACTTACATGGTCTTTTCTCCATCAGAGAAGACAGTTGATGAGCAGGCAAGGCCAGCACAGTTGGCACAGGTTCCAGAGACAGACTGGGATTTGGTGCCTGCTGTGCCCTGCTCTGGTTGTATGGCTTGGGCAAGTGACTTAACCTCGCTCAGCCTGCCCTCAGTCATCCATAAGAGGACAATGAAATGCCTTCCTCACAGGGCAGCCTAAGGGTTGGATGAGGGGTTCTCATTGTAAAAGATTTTTCTTCAGTTTCCTTCAGAGAGCTGGACTCTGCTGTTACTTCTCTATTCTAGAATCTAATCTAAGGTGGCTTTTGATTTTGGATGAATGGTGAGTTTGGATAGTTTTTTCAGTGTACTGTGTCAGCATTCCCCATATCCTTCGGAGCTCTTTGTGACTTCTGAGACCCCCCACTTGAGAAGCACAAAGGAGCCAGCCTGTCAGGGGCTCCAGGGAGAGCCCCATGTAGGGGAAGGTGCTTAGACTCTGTCCCTCTTTGCTGTGGTGAGGTGGTGGTGCCCCAGCTTATCACCTTTCTGGGCTTATTTTCCAGAGAAAGGGGACTTCCTGGCCTTGGACCTTGGAGGAACCAATTTCCGGGTCCTGCTGGTGCGCGTGCGGAACGGGAAGTGGGGCGGAGTCGAGATGCACAACAAGATCTACTCCATCCCGCAGGAGGTCATGCATGGCACTGGGGACGAGGTGAGGCAGGTGGCACCTCCGGGCGGGCTCCCAGTCCCTTCTTGCCTTCGGGAACAGTGCTTTCTCTGCTCACCTGAGACTTCGGGGAGGGCTAGGTGGGCCCAAGGCCCCAGCCTGGTCTTTACGCAGGCTTGTGCCTGAATTTGCATTTCTTCTGGGTGGAAGCTTGAGCTCGTTCAGGCTCTGCTCGGGGCAGCCTGCCCCGGCCAGGCCCCCCTTCAGTGCCCGACTTCTCCCTGCAGCTGTTCGACCACATCGTCCAGTGCATCGCCGACTTCCTCGAGTACATGGGCATGAAGGGTGTGTCCCTGCCACTGGGTTTTACCTTCTCCTTCCCCTGCCAGCAGAACAGCTTGGACGAGGTAACAGCCCTTTCTGCAGGGCTCTGCTGTGGGCTGTTGACTGTAAACCAGCCAAGTGTGGAGGAGGGGAGAGAGCTGAGCGGAGACTAGGGAAAGAAGGGCATGAGTGACCAGCGGCGGGGAGGGGACCCTTGATGGGAGTGACTGAGTCAGAGCTGGTGGTGGTTAAGGAGGTTAGCTCGGCTGTAACAGTCCTTGGGATGGTGATGATGGTGCTACTCAAAATATTGACAACTGACAGTTTTTTTAAGCACTTACTTAATGCCAGGTACTACATCGGGCTTCCTATGTGCATTATCAAATTTAACCCTCACAGCAACCACGTAAGATAGGTGTTTGTACATCCATTTTGCATAAAGGAAAGTGAGGTCTACAGAGGTGCTGGGTATCTTGCTCCAGGTCATACAGCTTGCAAGTGGCCAAGCCATGATTTGAATTCGGTTTCCCGATGCTTGAGCCTGTGCTCTCAGTTGTGCTGTGCCTTGTCATGGGCTTGGGGCATTTTTACTTCATCTCCTGTTGTCTGGATGCCCTGGCTCTTCTCTGATCTCACCCCCTGCAACTTGCCTTGGATGAATGAAGCAGGGGAGGGTGGAGATTTGGCCCTCCTGGGCATTCTGGACATGAGTGCCCTGAGAAGTGGAGAACTGAGCAGGCAGTGCTTGGATCTGGGCTGATGGTGGGTGTGCCGTCTGTGTTAGATACCAGAATACTGTTGTTTAAGCAGTTGTATCTCCATGTCTCGGTCATGTAGACGCACACATACACGCTGCAGGTGTGTAGTATGCTGTGGATGCAGTTGCCAGGTACAAAAGGCATGGTTCCTGCCTTAGATGCTTACAAATGTCTAAGCTGCTGAAGCAAGCTCAGAAAAGTAAGAGCTGCTGTTTGGGACGTGGCACCAATGAGGGACTGAAGCCCCTAGGACACGCAGTGAGATGTTAGTCTAAGCTCATACCTGGAGGATGTGAGGAATACTTGGAACAAGGCAGAAGAAGGAGCTGATGGTGAAGAAAGGCAGGCAGTCCTGGCCAGTGTGGAGAAGGGCGTGTAGGTGGGAACAAGTCACAGGAAGGGCCAGGACAGAACAGAGGAGCCCACCCCAGTGATGGGGAAAAGCCAGCATTTCCCACTGGGTCCCTGGAACACCAACCCTTGAGTTGTCCCACTGAGCTGCGTAAATGCCTCCTGCTCCTCCCCCTCTGAGAGTTCAGTTTCCCACCAGTATAATTAAGCTTTTAAGAAGTCCTGCAGTAAAAGCCCCACTTAGTCTGGTATTTCCCAATACCTACTAACACCGGTCCGGTGCTCACTGGTCCAGCATCGCTTTAAGCTTTTCCAATTCCTTTCTCCAACACATTTTTTGGAGTGTTAATGCATTAGATTTTTGCATTTGCATCAATTTGGCAAAGGGTATTATCAAATGTGGATAAACATTTATGTAATATTTAATAGAACATTACTTACTATAGCAAAGATGTTAGAAACAAACTTGTTTAATAGTTAGGTAATAGTTAAGTAAATTATGAGCCATTTATTGCCCAGTATCAGCTACTAGTTATTTGGAAGAAATTTCAATCACATGGGAAAATATTGGTAGTATGACTAAAAAATTTTAAAAGTATCGTTCTTTAAAAATTGTAATTTGTCTTCCATACACATGGCTGGTGAAAAAAAATTGTAATCTCTCTGCAATATAGAAAAATATAATAATATGATTAATAGGAATATAAAAATATAACACTCCAGTCTGTCCGCCCTTCCAGACTTCCTACTAAAATATTTTTTAAAAAAAACACCATCTTATTTTTCATGCCAACATGTATATATCTTTATTTCTATATTTACCAGGTAAACTAGAAGTCAGATTAATTGTTGTCTCTGAATTGTAGTATTCCAGGTCATTGTTTTAGATTTTATTCTGTGTGTTCCAAGTATTTCTAAGGAGCATGTGTTAAGTCTAGAATCATAAAAATTAAGAGGAAATAAAGCAAAGACAGTTCTGTCTGTTGGCTTCGGTGTGCTCATCCTGTCCATGGGGAAATCCGCAGGTGCAGAGGAGGGCCCGGAGGCCTCAGCTGTGGTGACTAGCTGCTGGCCCTGGGTACGTCTCCCCAGCCACAGGGGCCCCTGCTTGTCTTATCATTTAGGATCACCTGAAATAATGTTATATGAACATTCTGTAAACTTTAAATTGCCAAATACAAAATTTTGTCAGAGATGTGAAGCTGACATGCAGACAAGAGGGATGGGAGCAGATACGCACACACTTGCCTGGCTGTGGGCGTGTAAACCAGCACTCCGAGGGGACGTGTTCTTCTGACTCTCCTGGGATCTCAACATAGCATGAGACATCCAGGTTGATGTGAATGAAACGCCAGGCTGATGGGCATGAGCCACCAAGCAAGGCCCGGAGAAGCCATGCCAGTGGGCGGTAGTGAGCACACAGCCCACTGATGGAGGCTGACCTCCTGGGTGAGGGACCTGGGAGTCCTGACACTCATTTCCTAATGGGCTATGGCAATAGGGAGGGCGCCAGGGAATAACCCAAAACATCTCTCCCACGTTCAAAGCCATTGTGTGTCTGCTCCCAGAGGGCCCCGGGGCGTGGTTAAGGGCCACGTTAAAGACGGGGGCCCACAGAGGACTCCAGGGAGGAGCCTGGGGTGCTTACCCCCTGAGGAACACAGGTGGGGGTGAAGCCTAGCTGTCACCCCAGCTATGGGCCAGGGCACTTATTCACTGGATACCGGAGTTTGATAATTAAGAGACACACACTGACCCTTCTGCTGCAAATGAAGAACAGGGACCAGGCAAACTGCCTGGCCCAGTGGGGAAGCTCAGCATATAGAAATAAGTCACCCAGCGGGGCGGTTTCATGGTGCTGATGAGCCCATTCATTAGGTCAGTGACCTGAGGGTGAGTCCTGCTTCTCTCGTCCCAGCTGTAGGCCTTGGCCAGGTTACTCCAGAGCCTTAGTTTCCTATAAAGCAAGCGTGATAGTGATAAATATCCCACAGGTGCTGTGAGGATTAAATGCTGTAACACATGGGCTGTGCTCAGCCCAGTACCCAGTGCACAGTGGCTGCTCGATAAATCCAGGCAAGGACCTTAGAAACACTAAACTGATTTGTGGGTGAGATTTTTGGTGACTCCAGGGAACCTGTCTGAGCTGTGAGGTTGAGAGCTAGAAGCACAGCCGGGCCCCCAGGAATGACCCGGGCACCCTTCTCTGATGTCCTCTCTGTGCTCATATGTGATTTTCAGAGTATCCTCCTCAAGTGGACAAAAGGCTTCAAGGCATCTGGCTGCGAGGGCGAGGACGTGGTCACCCTGCTGAAGGAAGCCATCCACCGGCGAGAGGTGGGCGAGCTGTGGCACGAGGCCTGATGTGTCAACTCCCTGGTGCCTCACGGGGTCTGGGCATTCAGAAAGTGGCATCCACAGTAACTGCAGCTGCATTGGGTGGGGGGAAGATCAGTCATTCAGCAATTGTTGAGTGTCCCCTGTGTGTCAAGCCTGCTTTCAGCACGGGGGGTTCAGGAGTGACCACAACAAAGTCTTGTTCCATAAACAAATTAGCCTATGACCTAAGGGCTATGCAGAGAAATGGAGCTGGGCGAGGAGGGTGGATAGAGTGTGTGGAAAGGGGGGCGGCTCTTACATAGCACAGCCGGGCAAGGGCTCCTGAGGAGGCGGCATTGAGCGGGACCTAAATGAAAAGAGAGAATCAGCCATGCGTAGGACACATGGTTTACATACACATAAATCTCCCTGGCAAATGTCTGCAAGGAAGACACTGGGGCTCACTTGTGGACTGGGCATCTGCTTCTGCCCTCTCAGGAGTTTGACCTGGATGTGGTTGCTGTGGTGAACGACACGGTCGGGACTATGATGACCTGTGGCTACGAAGACCCTCACTGTGAAGTGGGCCTCATCGTTGGTAAGGACCCGAGCGGCCTTCCCGCGGGGAGGCACCGCCTTGCTCGGTGCGGGGCGCACGGTGCTGAGCCGGGCCGCGTGCTGTGTTGGCAGGCACGGGCAGCAACGCCTGCTACATGGAGGAGATGCGCAACGTGGAGCTGGTGGAAGGAGAGGAGGGGCGGATGTGCGTCAACATGGAGTGGGGGGCCTTCGGGGACAATGGCTGCCTCGACGACTTCCGCACGGAATTTGATGTGGCCGTGGACGAACTTTCCCTCAACTCCGGCAAGCAGAGGTAGGCGCCGAACCGCGCTGGGCCCGCCACGGGCATCCCAGAACTGGACCGAGGCGAGTGAGCGGAGCCGCTACCGCAGCGTCTCCCAGGACGCTGGTTCTTGGGAGGTGTTATTAACAGAAGAGGTTTCGTTGGAAAGAGTTTCTTGTCAAATACGCTGGAAAGTTCTGAGTTAGTAAATATAAGAAGCAGCTCCCATGCCAAGGGCTGGGAGAACAGGCCGGAGCGTCCTAGAGCCTAGGTCTGGGGCTGTGAGGGGGAAACAAATGGAAAGGTGAACCCCCTGCTGCTACCAGGCTAAGCAGCATTGCTTGGGTGAGGCAGACAGGAGCAAAAAAAAAAAAAAAAAAAAAAAAAAAAAAAAAAAAAAAAAAAAAAAAAAAACTCTCTTCCTCCTTCATCCGGCGTCTGGCGCCCTCTACTGTCAGACCTGAGCAAGGGGCCAGCCCCAGCTTCACAGAGCCCTGTGGACTGTGGGGGTTGGGGGGGTGTGAGCTGAGAGACAGCAGCTTAAGATCTAACAGACTTCCCATTAGGAAGACATTGCTTGTAGTATTTCCTAACTAGATTAATGAAGGGCCTTAGTTCTGCAGAATACACTTTGCAAAACATTTGTCTAGACTAGAGGTCACAAACTAAAATGCCTCTAGGGGTCAGACCGTTGCAGCAGAGCTGACCAGGAATAGACCGAGTGGCACACGGAGATTTGGCAAAAACAGGTTTTACTTCATGCCAGCCGGTAAGACTCAGAGGGGAATTTGCTCTCCCCAAATTCTGAGCACCAAAGAGCATAGCAAGCTTTAATACACTTTGCCTAAGGAGGAGGGGCACAGTTACAATAGGTTAACTTTAGTGAGGCAGAGTCCTAAGCTACTTCACGGCCTGGTACACTAATTGCTACAGGTGATTTATGAGGGCGGCAGCTCTTGGGGGATAGTTGCAGGGGAGGAAGCCCAGGGAAAGGTTGCAAGGGAGGAAACCCGGTAGTGGAATTCTCCGATTTTCCACTTCAAGACAGGCAACATTAATAAAGGAAGCAGGCTGGGACAAGACAAGTTGGGGTGGCCATGGGGTCTTGAATGAAACTATGGACCCTGGACTTTTCAAGACACCATGCAGGGCCTAAAGACCCTTAAGCCACTGCAAAGTCATGTTTAGTTCCAGTGGCCAGGTCAGGGGCTCTACAGTTGGCACTAGTTACCTGAGTAATGATTGTGTCCAATGATTGTGGCCAGTCCTGGGGGGCCCTGTGGGCCTGGGGCAGCGTGGTCAAGTTTGCTGAGGGTGGTGGCTCAGCGAGCAGCAACACCAGGAATCAAGCAGCATTTCCTTTCCCACCAGGGGGAGTCTTTGTGCCCTCCACTTCCTAATGCACTAGGGCTGACCAAGCTGGCCTGGCCTGTCTCAGCATATCTCACCACCTCCCTACTTAACCTCCATGAACGTTACCCTCATTTCAGGTTTGAGAAGATGATCAGTGGAATGTATCTGGGCGAGATTGTCCGGAACATCCTCATCGACTTTACCAAGCGTGGGCTGCTCTTCCGAGGCCGTATCTCAGAGCGGCTCAAGACAAGGGGAATCTTTGAAACCAAGTTCCTATCTCAGATTGAGAGGTGAGAGTTTAGGGCTATGTCCTCCTTTTTTCTTATGGACAGTCAAACTGAAGGATTTCCATAGCTCAAGCAAGATCAGGGTGTGGCTTATACAAAGATCAGTTTCGTGGCTAAGACATTCATGTCTATAGTGTTTACTTAAAGCACCTTATGGACAATTGTCATTCGAAGGGAAAATACATAACATTCTCATGAAAGATCATGCTAAGCATGACATGAAGCCATGCAAAGTGATATTGTTGGGATTTAGACCAAATATCGAAGGTAGAAAGATACCTGCTTGTAGGATGTAAATTGAGATGCACAGAATAATTAAACCATCCACACTTGGCTTGAAGGTCCTTCTTAACTGCTGGCTGCAGTAAGCAGGCAGCCAGGATTGAGTGAAGGATGGAACATCAGGCAGTATAGAAACATGCCATGTGGCGACTCTTTAGAGCAGAGCCTCCCTCCTCCAGTCTAATGGCAAAAAAGTCTGCTCCAAACTAGAACAGTGAATTTCAAAGCCCTTTAAAAATTAATGCTGTGTCATTACTCTCAGAGCATAGTGGAACAGGAACTAGACAACTGGCATGGGTGGGCCCCTCGGGCGTCTGCACCAGTGTATAGGAAGAATATGGTCTAGTTTGCCTATCTGTTTGTGTGCAAGGAGATCATTCTAGACTTCTAAAATAGTTCCCTTTATATAACAGGGTTTATTTTCTTCTTACAATTTTATTTACATTTGTTTCATAAATAACACACAAGTAGGGTTCAGACCACCCAGGGTGGCAGAATAGAAATAGAATAGGATTCAATGCTGCTTGATTAGCACTTGTCTTGTGGACCGGTGAACAATAGTGAGAGAATGGACAGGAAAGAGCTTTGTAACTGGAAACTGTAACTGTCACTGTCATTATTATTTCCAAATGAGTGGAATACACAGTGAATTTCCTTCTGAATGTGCATTTTGTGGTGGCAGTGCCCTACCTTATGTGGGGAGATATTTCTTTGCATTCCTGTCACGCTCAGGAAGAGTCAGTCCAGTCCAGTGGGTTGAGTGCTGGTCTGAGTTTAGGCATGGGAGCCACCTCCCAGGGTCAGCTCCTGGAGGCCGGAGCCCATGGAGCCTGTCCTGATGAAGGCGCCAGGCCCTGGAGTGGTGGGCCACCAGCCCTCTTGCTGCCCGACTGACCACCCACTGTCTCCCTCTCGCCCCAGCGACTGCCTGGCCCTGCTGCAGGTCCGAGCCATCCTGCAGCACCTGGGGCTTGAGAGCACCTGCGACGACAGCATCATCGTCAAAGAGGTGTGCACTGTGGTGGCGCGGCGGGCAGCCCAGCTCTGTGGCGCAGGCATGGCTGCCGTGGTGGACAAGATACGAGAAAACCGCGGGCTGGACACTCTCAAAGTGACAGTGGGTGTGGATGGGACCCTCTACAAGCTCCATCCTCAGTGAGTGCCTGACCCCAGCCTTCTCTGCCTACCTTCCTTCTCCCCTGTCTCCGATCTTTCCCTTTTCTTTCTCTCTTTCCTTTCTTACTTTGTAGCAAATTATCAGTCATTCCAAAGAGTGTACACACTGTATATGTCATAGATTAAAGATGAATAGCCAGAAGTAGGCCTGAGTTTTACTTTCATCATTGGAAGCTCCTACGAGCCCCTCCCCAGTTGTGCCACACTGTCCCCTGCCAGGGGTAAGTGCTGCCTTGAATCAGTCCCTTGCTTTTCTTTTACCGAGTATATCTCGGTGTGTATCCATATTGCTTAGTCTTATTTTTTAACATACATAGAATCATATGGCATTTCTCCTGTGACTGGCTTTTCTCACACAGTGTGTCTTTTGAGATGTGTCCACATTGAAGTATGTACAGGTAGTTCGTTAATTTTCAGGGCTGTATAGCGTACCTTTGAGTATGCTATAGTTTATTCTATCGTTGATGTGATATTTGGGTTATTTCTAGATTTTGACTATTACAAAGAGTGTGGCTGTGAACATTCTATTAAATGTATGCCAGAACTCTGGAGCAAGATATTTTTCTACAGTCTAGAGCAGGAGTTGGCAAACAGCAGCCACAGGCTGTTTTTGTAAATAAGGTTCTGTTGGAACACAGCCATGCCCATCAGTTCATGTATTGTCTACGGCTGCTACCTGCAGCGGCAGGGTTGTCGCAAGAGACCACAAAGCTGAAAGCATTTACTGCCAGCCTTTTACAGAAAAGGTTCACTTCACACCCTCTCCCCGACCCCTAGGAGGGAGAACTACATTTTCTTTTCTTTTTACTCTTTTGTCTCTCTTTCTTCATCTCTTCTTTTTTCTCCCCTCTTACCAACCATTTCTCTGCTCTCTTCTTCCCTCATTTGCATATATTTTGAATAATTCATTTTGAAGTCAGAAAATGCCCCAATCCTCTCCCCCGGAAGGTTTCAGCTAAAGGTTAAAAGAGTAGATCTGTGCCCGGGCCCAGACAGTGGGCACAGGATGGAACGGAGGATGGAGAGTCCATGATTGAACTTTACCCACTAGGTTTATTTCAAGGAGGTAAGAGGCTCTCCCAGAGTCTACACAGTTAGTGAAAAGGGAACTTCAGAAGTTCTGAGTTCCTTTTCTGGATGGTCAGCGTCGCTGTGCAGATAGGAGCCTTGATCCCAGATGAGGGTTAGGACGGGGCCCTGGGACTTGGCATCCTTAGCTTCACAGATGGGGAGGGCACCCCGACCCTGCTGTGCTGGGTGGATGATGACTGTCTCTTTCTCTAGTCCCATATGGAAAGGATCTGCAGTCACTGTAAGGTCCTAACAGTAACTCTGTTAAGTCTGCTCCTTTTGCCTTCAGTGACACTTTGGCGTAGATGTGGGTCTCTTGTAAGGCAATACCCCTGGAAAATATAAAATCACATTCATGGGTGTCAATCCTCCTCCCCAGAGTTTGTGAACAGATTGTGTGCCTCTGCAAGGCACACTTATGGCTTTCATGACTGTTGAACTTCTCTTTTACTGATTAGTTTTAAGAGCACAATTTGCAAGAATTGTGGCCTGCCAAAGTTGAATCCTAGCTCCCCCAATTGCCTAATGTGTGTATTGGGCAATAGTACTAGCATCTCCAAGCCTCGGTTTTCTGGTACCTAATAAATAGTAAATGTTTGCTACATTTGTGACTGTCATCCTTCTCCTCATCTTAATTATTCCTGGGTTTCCAGGATCACTTCTTAGGGTCTTATTTCTGAATGCACAAATTAATCACAACTAAGACGGTTTTTCCCGTGTCTTCCTTCTGCCTTTTCCAGCTTTGCTAAAGTCATGCACGAGACGGTGAAGGACCTGGCTCCGAAATGTGATGTGTCCTTCCTGGAGTCAGAGGATGGCAGTGGGAAGGGGGCAGCTCTCATCACTGCCGTGGCCTGCCGCATCCGTGAGGCTGGACAGCGATAGAACCTCTGAAATCGGAAGGGACTTCCTCTGGCTCCCCCTCCTCCCTGTGTCATCCCCTTGTGTCAGAGACAGATGCCTTGGCTTTTCCTTGGCAGAGAGGACCCCATCAGACTTGGTTTTTTCTCTGCCTACACTCACTGTAGAATTTGGTGCCCGAACCTTGGCTTTCCAAGATAAACACAATTTGAAGTAAGGGTTTGTTCACAATGGTCACAACCATTCCCATTGGTTCTCTTAAAACTTAAGAATGTTAACCCTTAGTAATTAATTCCCCTGGCCAAATTCCACATCCCCGTGTAATTCTACAGGACGGGGACATTAATGAAGATACGGTTGCTTTACTTTGGAGCCTGAACATGACATTTCTAGGTGTCAAGCATCCTCCAGCACAGATGTTGGCACTGATTCTCCCATCAGATCTGGGAGGCCTCTACTACAACACCAGCCTCATTCTCCTACAGACAGATTGTGAGGTGCACGTGGAGGGGAATCCATGGATATCCATGTGGCAGCCCCTCTTCAACCTCGTCTATAAGCATTTGCCCTGTGGATTCCAGCATCACTGTTCCTGGAATCAAGGAATCCTGCATCTGGGCAATGAAACCAAAGCCAAGAGTCGACACATCCTGCAAGTGGGCTTGTGGC
>NW_012155618.1:5235909-5239382 GCF_000956105.1 Propithecus coquereli | reverse complement strand
GCTTTGCTTGGTGTAAATACAGTGGATCTCAACCTTTGGGGTGTGCTGAATAGCAGATCATCTCGAATCCTTGAGCACTCAGTCTAGTGAAGATGTTGTCATTATGTACAATAAATTTCTAGTTTAATTAACTATGTGATGTTAACTATTATTAATAAATTTTAACATTTTCCAAAATACTCAATGTGTGATTCATGAGCATTTTCAAGAGTGCAGTCATCTTTTGCCCATGTCAGTACTTCCTGGACAGGCTGATGAATAACTAATGACTGTCTTGACTTTGAGTGTACGTGTTTGGCAGGCATGTGGCCAAGACTTGGCCTGATCCCAGATACTTCTCTTCCCAGAGACTCAATCCCAACATAACTAGAAGGTGGATTTTCCTGGGCTGCTGTTGGGGCCCCTAGATTGCGAGCACCATGGCTCGGCCTGCAGTCCACTGTTTCAACAGCTTGGCTGAGCTGTAGCATAACCCTCCAGGGCTCTGGCTGACCTTGGTAGGCAGATGTGGTTCACATTCAAGACATACAGCCCTCGTGTGACCGTCCAAAAAGCACTTGCCTCTGTCTTCTCCCTACCAAACTCTGCCCCCTCCTTAATAAGCAAAACACAGATCTGAGGAATAAATTCCTCAAAACTCCCTAGTGATATCCATTGACATTGTCGTGACCCTGCTTGACAATAACTGAGAGAAGAAAATGACCAACACTAAAAGGATAATAGAGATAGCCAGCAGGTGAAGGAAAACTTAACACTGGACACTATTTTTTCTGATATTAAATTGGTGAGATTATGGGAGCATTTTCATACATTATTAGTGGAAGTGTAATTGGTACAACCTATTTAGAAGGAGAAATAGGCAATATGTCACAAAAGCGGATTTTTGTATAATTTTCTAGAAATTTGTGCTAAGGACATACACCTGTTAGGGACTAAGATTTAGCTTTAAGGTTATTAACTATTATATGGCTTATAATAGCTAAAAAGAGATGTAATAGATCTGCCTACACTGGATCAGGGTCCATTCCTGTTATTGCAAACATCTTAATACAGTGACTTGATTATGCAGGTGGCGGCAATGCTGAGAAGGCAAACAGGACAGAAGCAACCCGGAGATTAGAAACATCAAGAAAAACAGCTTTGATCCCACTGGCTGGATCAGAGTTCCAAAGCTGGGGCAGGAGGTGGGGTTGAGGGGGCAGGACCCGGGAGCGCAGAGCAGGGTGGGTGATGAAGAGATATTCTGCCGTTGCTCCCTCCCACCCACTAGTTATCTGCAGGGTTTCCCGTTGGCCCAACCTAGCAGGAAGCTAGGTTGGCACAGGGAGCCTGGGAATGGAGTGTCCTGTGACATACAGGGCAGGGCAGCAGGGATCTGAGCAACTGGCAGGCACCCTACGCAACCATGATGGTGGCATAGAAGAATATTTAATAATAAAGAAAATGTCGATGGTATGTTGCTTCATGCCAAAAGTGTGTTATACAACAGTATATTATGATCCTATTTTTGTTAAAAAATGATGTAGGACATAGGAGTTGTAATGGGTTTCTCTGAATGCCTCCTCTGCCTCACTGAACTGTGCAGAGAGGCCTCAGTCCCTTTCTCAGCAGCTCCCCGCAGATGACCCACCCCTCTGGGGTGTGTCTCCCCCAGCCCAGCTCAGCTATGTGCCAGCCTCAGCCAGGCTGCTGCTCAGCACAGTTTTGGTGCCACCCACCCTCCCTAGGTGAGTGCTGCCCCAACCTCGCAACCTCAGGGAAGAGCTGCTCTCCCATTTCCCACTGGGGGCTCTCGAGAGGATATAGACCCTTAATTCTCCACAGACCATAACACCAGACAAGATGTTCAGAAGAGAATTTTCGCAGTGCATAATTTAAAATGGGTTCCTGCACCGTGAGGCCCTCAAAACCCTGGACTGCCCGTGCTCGTGCTCCTGGGCTTCCCTTGAGCGGCTCCCTGCAGCCCAACTCCCACCTCTTCTTTGGGGTTCCTCACCATGGGGGAAACTGTTCCCTTTGTTGGGGGTCAGAAAACAATATCCCCAAAATATGGTGCTTTGACATGCTGAACTAAAGCAGCAGCCTCGAGGGCTCTCTGACCTTCCTTCTACCCCTCAATCTCTCAACCCTCCGTCTCCCACAGCACAGGATGAGGTGTTTCTCTGATACTCCTTTATGTGCATCAGGACTGGACTCACCAGGGAGAACACAATAGCCTTCCATCCTCTCCCTGAAATCTCATTATTGCAGAAGAGAAGACTGAGGAATGCAACCACCCTTGGACAGACTTTTTCACAAGATAATGTCTACCTCTCAGGCTTATTCAGATTCCAAAGAGAATCATTGACAAGTTAATTTCTGTCTGCCACCATACATTCATTCTTCCTAAGAATCATTTACTACCACTCAAAAAAGTCACATTTCCCCCATCTCTCCTTCCCCTATGAAGAAGGTTATATAAGAATCTGGACCTCACTGGGTTATTGGGTAATCATTCTGCACTGCCTGCCCCATGCCATGCACATTAAAATAAAGTTGTATGCCTTTTTCTCCTATTCATCAGCCTTTTGTCAGTTCGTTTTCAGCAAACCTTCAGAGAGCGAAGGGGAAAGCTTTCCCTCTTTGCCCCTATAGATTTGATGCTGTGAGCCGGATAAACCAAATCTGCTCCACGCTTCTGGAAGCCACAGCCAAGGAAATCCGGGACCTGACAAACTGGCACAAAGGGCAAAATGTCTTTCTAGTCAGATTCCCAGGTGTCTGTGGAATCCAGTTGAGCAGACAGTACAAATCACTGTTTGTCTCTTTTTCCTATCCAATTTCAGATTAATGGGAGAAAAGCATTTGTGTGGACTAGCCCTAGTTTGGTGACTCTGGTATTTTTATCATGGGGGCTGCATCTTCTGCACCTATTTTAAAAACATCACATATGTCTATAGTCTGCTAAACCTGGAAAGTTGCCTCTGGGACTTTTCACAAAAAAGGATTATTGGCTTGAGTTCCTTATGGGGTAAATAAATTGGCTATATTTAAAAAGAAAACTTTTTAAAGAGCTCTCAAAATAGCTGTCTTCTTGGTACCTATGAAAAGACATAAAAGAGATATAGCCTTAGAGACTTCTTTGACAAGATTAAAAGAAAAACAGATATCAGATTTAAAGCAAAATTAAAATTCTTTTAATGCACAAACTGTGTGCTTTGGATTACCTTTGGGATTTGCAAAAAAGGCACTCCATCCTGTGGTCTAGTGGTTATGAATCAGTGTTTTTCCTTCTACAAACAAGGTTCAATTTCCAGTCAGGGAACCAGTTCCTTGGAAATATTAAATCTTTCGACACAAGAGGAAAAATGAAACACATTTATGAGAATTAGATTAAATTATTTGTTTTGAATTCATATTTGTATGACTTGACTTTTGGAGGTACCCATTTGCCTGTAATCCATTCTTCCCCCATGGACAGCTTTTGATTTTCT
>NW_012155618.1:5233247-5235048 GCF_000956105.1 Propithecus coquereli | reverse complement strand
GGGAAACTTAAAAACTCTCTAAATTGGCTCCTCCAAGACATGTTCTTCTACTTACTAAAGTCCAAATGCTTTTCAAGCTCATTTGATTTTAATAAATCTCTGATAAATAAAGTTAGTTTAAAAATTGTTGGTAAAATAAAACAGAAATGTTCTTGAAAATTGTCAACATTAATTTAGACATTTTTGCCTGGGTCTACTGGTTAGACAGATTTATGCTGTCTCTACTGGATGTTTTAAGATCATAAAACTTGCTTGTGTGATAGTTTTGATACTTGTTTGATTTGCCTGTGAGCTAAAGTTGTGAGGGCTGGCTGCTGGACTCCCCTGAAACCTTACACACATCTTGCTGTGAGTTTATGTCTTCTGTTTTGAGTCTCTGAATTCTGGGGTCTGGTTAGGTGGCCATGGTGAGGACTGGGGACATCTGTGTCTGCAGCACAGGGCAGAGCCAAGCTCAATGTGGCCCCATCCTCCCTGTTCCAACTCTGCCTCCTGACCATGCTGGAAGAGGTTGGATCCTCCAGGCATGGTCTTCACAGGTCTGTCCTCTGTCCTGAGCTCTGCACTCACTGTGTAAATCCGGGACCTGGGCAGGTTCTGCCTTTCGGAGCCATCCTGGGTGCCACATGTGTACTTGGAACCCAGGATGACTGTGCAGGAGCACACTGGGAAGGGTACCCATGTCCAGAATCTCAAAGGCCTTGGTTAAAACAAGACTGATTGATGCAGGGTTAGCCTAGTTTTGCTTTTTCAAAAGAAAAAATAACTTAAATGGTTAGCTTTTTTTTCCATGAATAATTCAAATATAATTGTTAAGAATGAGTAAATTAAGTAAATGTAAATGGGATAAATGTTTATAAATAAACTTGTCATGGTTTCAAAAATCTTTTCAGTAATTTAAAATCTTAAAGCCATGTTATGTTAAATTAAGTAATAGCTAGTCATAAAATGTTAGAGACATTTCTAAGTAAGTTAAAATACTGAAACATCAATTATTAAGCAGAAGTTTAAGTTTATATTCTTTGACATATTGTTTTATATGGTATAGAAAAGCAAAATATATCTGGATATGTTCATAAACATAAAAAATTGAGGAAACAAACATCTTTCTAAAAATTATGAAATGGTTTTCATCCACAAATACTGATATAAAACAGTTCAAAATTACTTACTTCATAGGTTTTCACTAGAAATTAAGGCTACTAAGAGTTAAAATTATAATTAATATGTACAATTAAAACTACTAGATATAAGAAACAATTCTGTGTACACAGTGTATGAGGAAAGTAATATGTTATAAGAGACGAAGATGGGTTTTTGTTGAGGAAAGGAATGATTTTGTCTACGTTGAAGTTATTTAAAGGCTGTTTCAGAATAAATGAATAAAGGAAGAAACCATATAGATGAAACTGAGTGGATATAAAAAGTTGGGAAAAGAAAGAGAATGGAAAAAATATAAGAGGTTATTAAAGGTTTATGAAAATCTTATCTTGTGTGGTCAAAACAGACTGAGATTGGATGGATTTGTTAATAAGATTTTATTAAAATTAGCTTTGGTATTAATAGTACACCTGATACAAAAGAAAAATTTGCTTTTCTCTTTTAAACAAGATTTTCTTATATTGATATGAAATTAAAAAATATTTTGTTCACCTTTTGAGTGAACTACAAAAACATTAAAAGAGGGAAGAGAGAAAGAAACAGAATCTGTGTGCCTCATGCTGTCTTTCTTAGGTCTTTTGATTACATGCAAAATCAAATATTCTATCTACACTAAAGAGTAGATTTTGCTTTTTGAAAT
>NW_012155618.1:5221389-5231624 GCF_000956105.1 Propithecus coquereli | reverse complement strand
GTCTAAGAGGAGATTTCTTATGAAAAGTGCCAGCAAAGCCAACTTAAAAAGAGACTATATGGTCAATAACCATGCTTGTAACAGAGGGAACGACCCTGAAAAAGGGTAAAAATGTTTTACAAGCTGTCCCTTTAAAACCTCCCCCACTCTTTTTGAGGATTAAAACCTGCATTCCTGTCTCAGGCCAGTGGTCAGGAGGGGCAGGGGAATGTCCTTTGTTCTTGGTACCACAGCAGATGGCTCAAGGGAACTGTCTGGGTGGAGGTCACAAGATTGTCTTCACTGGAAATGGGACAGATCAGAACCATCAACTATAGTGAAACAGCAGTAGCATGAAGCTGAAAACCGTCCCTTTAAAAGCTCCGTGTTTCTGCTTATAGTTAGGAAAATGCTATTTTAAGGCAGGAGTCCACCTTTTACTCATTTGCCGGCAAGATCATAAACCTCCCTTTCTTTCTCCTCCAACCACTTGTCCTCGTTGTTTAGATGTAGCCTCCTTCTTTAGATGCATCAAGTGCTGAACTTTCAGTAACATTCTTGCTAAACTTACGTAAATAATCAAGTCAAAGACTAAACATATTTTGAAAACAAATTATTCTTATCATGATTATCTTTAGTAGAAATGGGGTGACTGGAGATAGAATAATTATATTTCACAGGAAAACCTATAGTACACCCATTATTAGATTTTAGCTCACTGTTTTTGAGCTTTTATTCTTTACCTACAGTTTGAAGTGGATCTGAATTTCTTATGGTTTCCTCTAATACCCGACTCTAAGTGTTTAAACTAATGTTTTCAATTTTTTTTCCCTGTTTTTCTGGCTTGAAACCACTAAAAATTAAAACTGTCTTTTTCCTAAGGCTTCAGCTAGTCAACTTGGCTTTCCAAAAAAAATTACCTCAACAGCTTATACTTTGTACACACAAACTGCGAACCAGAAAAATCTGTCAGATTGCCACTAATCTTCTCAACTGACTGCCTTCCAGACTCTAAAGAAACTAGTTTATAGACTATTCCAGACATTAACCTTTGTTTTTCTTCTGTTTCCATAGAAATGCCTCTTATTAAAGATCTGTTCACATACACCATATGTAGAGGACTAGCTTTGAGATTCCATCTGCAGTACCATCTTCTAGAATAAAACACAACTATTTAATTGGACTGGTCTATTCTCAGGGATGAGAAACTTGTTGAATGGGATCCTTTGCCTCTCAGCACTAACTCAATTTTTTCCTCCATAGCTACCAACTCAACTTTTAACATATTAATATAAAACTTCTAGGGATATTTAATACCGGGGAATGTTGGGGCTCAGAAAATGATGCCCCAAAATATGGCACTTTGACATGCTGAACTAAAGAAGCAGCCTCAAGGTCCCTCTGACCTTTCCCTCTATCCCCCAATCTCTCAACCCTCTGTCTCTCCCAAAGCACAGGATGAGGCTTTTCTCTGATATTCCTTTATCTTTATAAGGACTGGACCCAAGGACAACACAATTGTTCTCCATCCCCTCCTTGAAATCTCATTATCTACTACAGAAAAGAAGACTGAAGAATGCAACCACACCGGGATGGATTTTTCACAAGATAATGTCTGCCTCTCAGGCTTATTCAAATTCCGAAAAGAATAATTTACAAGTTAATTTTTGTCTCCTGGATCCACTCATTCTCCCTAATAATCACTTACTGCTTCTCAAAAAATCACCACATTTCTCCCATCTCTCCTTCCCATATGAAGAAGGGTATAGAAACATCTGGATCTTGTTGTATTCTTGGGTAAATCATTCTCCTGTGACTCCCCATGTTATGCATATTAAAATAAATTTGTACGCCTTTTTTCTCCTGCTAATCTGCCTTTTGTCAGTTCATTTTCAGCAAACCTTCAGAGGGTGAAGGAGGAAACTTTCCCTCTTCACCTCTGCACCTTCAAACAAATGGATGGTCTGCAGCCAAGTTGTTTGCACCTTGGAAATTGCTTTTCCAGCTTCTGCCAAGACCATTGAGCCTTTTTTCTTTCTTCGTTGTTTTTTTTCCTTTTACTTTGGGCCCCAGGTGCAGAAGGCTAAATTACTCATACTCCTGCTTCATTCAGGACATTTTCCAGTCTTTGCACAAACTCTTCTTGCTTTTTTATTTCCTTATTCCCTTTTATCCTCATTGCCCATTCTCCACTTACAATCGGCAACTATGTTATTGTGTTTGATGTGCAACTTATTTTTTATGTGTCTTTATGGAACATGTATTGTTTTGTGTGCAAGATTTTTTTAATTTACAAAATGCTATTGGTTAAGTCTCTTTTCCCCCACATTAAGCACCATGCTTTTAAAGACCCATGGATGCTGCTATGTGTACATCTAATTCATTACTTCCAGTTGCTAGATAATACCCCATTGTGTGGATGTACTATATGTTCCCATCCATTCTTTCCGTGATGGACATGTGCATTGACTCAGCTCCACCTACACAAACACTGCAGTGAGCATCTTTGCACATGTTCCCGTAAGCATCTTTGTAATAATCTCTCTGGGCATCTACCCAGGAGCAGGATAAGCTGGATCACAGAGTGTGCATTTGCTTCATTTGACCCCCAAACTCCCAGATTACTCTCCTTAAAGTCTGCTCCAGTCCCTGATCCCACCAGTAGCAAATCTCTGCTAACACTCGCATTATCCTGCTTTCTAATTGTTATTAATCTGCAGAGTGTAAAATGAGATCTTTTGGTTGTTTTAATTTACATTTCTCTAATTACTATGGGTTTGAGCATCTCTTCATATGTTTCTTAGTCTTTTGGATGTTCCTTAATTGCCTTTTCATATTTATTTCATTGCTCGTTTTTCAACAGTTTTTCTTTTTTCTTCCCGATTTGCTGGAGTTCCTTGTTTAATCTAGACATCAGCCCCTTCTTGGCTTTAGATATTGCATGCATCTTCTCCCAACCTGTTAATTTTGTCCATGACGTCCTTTGTTGACCAGAAAGCCTTTCTTTTGGTGTAATTAAAATACACCAGTCTTTTTTGCTTTATGGTTTGTACTTTTGACTTTTCTCACCCTTAGACCACTAACATGGTCTTCCGTTAATTTCATTTATAGGCTTACTTTTTACCTTAACGGATTAATAAAACCCTTAGGGAGTCCATCCTTCTATATAATGTTAGGTAAGGCCCAGTTTTACTTTATTTTTTTCATGTTATTAGCGACTTACTATGTCTTTTCTTACTGATCTGGGACACCTTTTCTGAAATATTCTAAGTTTACCAGGGTCTGTTTCTGAGTGTTCCTTTCTGTCTCATTGGTCTGTTTTGTTTGTTCTTGGGCCAATAACATACTATTTCTATTACTAGGGCCTGGTCGTGCGCCTTACTACCTAGTGGGGCTGGTCTTATTTCTTTCTCAAAGCTGACTGTGCTATTCATGGCCCTTTCCTCCTCCATGTAAATTTTAGAATAAGTTTATCTAATCTCTGAAAAAATTAAGCTTACATTTTGGTTAGAGTTGCAATGAACTGACTGATTTGGAGGATAGAATTGACCTTTAGCATATTCACAAGAGCATAGAATGGAATGTCTATTTATAAAATCTTTTCTGCCTTATATCAGAGTTTCTTTTTTTTTTTTTTTTTTGAGACAGAGTCTTGCTCTGTTGTCCGGGCTAGAATGCCATGGTGTGAGTCTAGCTCATTGCAACTTCCAACTCCTGGGCTCAAGGAATCCTCCTGCCTCAGCCTCCTGAGTAGCTGGGACTACAGGTGCATACCACCACATCTGGCTAATTTTATCTATTTTTAGTAGAGACAAGTCTTGCTCTTGCTTAGGCTGATCTCGAACACCTGACCTCAAGTAATCCTCCGGCCTCGGCCTCCCGGAGTGCTAGGATTACAGATGTGAGCCACCATGTCTGGCCTATGGGGTATCAAAGTTTTCTCTATAGAAGTTTTGTGAAGTAAGTTAATGCCTGGACAGTTCATAGTTGCTGTGCAAGGTCCTTGATTTGATCATATTTTCTGATTGGTTATTGTAGTGTAAAGCATGCTTTTTCAACCTCAGCATCATTGGACATTTTGGGCTGGATAATTTTTTATTTTTGGGGGGGAGGGAGGTGCTGTCCTGTGCACTGCAGGGTGTTTAGCAGCATCCTGGGCTTATATCCATCAGATGCCAATAGCACCCCAACCCAGCTGTGACAAAATGTCTTCAGATGCTGAATATCCCCATGGGATTGACTGCCAAAATACAGCACACCCAGTATTTTATCCCAAATATTGTATGGGACAAACTTATACTAAATATTTTTTTCTCGTTTATCTGATACTTAAATTTTACCAGGCATCCTATATTTTTATTTACTAAATTTTTCAACTGTACCTGAAAGGCAAATTCACTCCTGATTGAAAATCACTGGTGTAGAGAAATGTTAGAAATTTTTGTAAGTTGATCTTATTTCCAATAACCTTGTCAAATTTTATTATTAGTTGTAATAGGTTCTTTGTTCTGTTGGTTTTTCCATGTAGATGAGCATATTTTCTACAAATAATGTCAGTTTTATCTCTTCCTTTCCATTCAAATTGCTAAACCTGTTTTTTAAAAATCTTTCTTTACAACACTGGTTAAAATTTCCAATATTAAGTTATACAGTAGCAGTAATAGTGAATTTTTGTCTTCTTTCCGATCTTAAAGGGAATGTGCCTGAATTTTGTTGATGGAAAACCCAAATTCTGCCAAAATATTGGAAGAGGTTTATTCTGAGCTCAGTATGTGTGACCATGGACTGGGGAGCACAGTCTCATGAGGTCCTGAGAAAATGTACCTGAGGCATTCGGGTCACAGCTTTGTTTTTACATCCATAGAGACAGGAATGACAGATGAAACTATCCATCAAGACATGGAAGGTATACATTGGTTCCGCCCAAAAAGGTGGGATATCTGGAAGTGGGGCTTACAGTCACAGATGGGTTTCAGGGATTCTTTAGTTGGCAATTGGTTGAAAGACTCAAGCTCTGCTAAAGACCTGGAGTCAGTAGAAAGGAATGCTTCGGTTAAGACAAGGGGGTCTGCTATCTCAGGTGATGCTATTCTAGAGTCAGGTTGGAAAGTAAGATCCATTATACTGCATTAATAAAAGCCTCATTTTAATGAGATTTTATGGTTTGTAGGGCATGACTCACCAGGCCTCTTAAAAAGGAATTTGGGCAAGAGAAAAACAGTGGTCAGAGTTCAGTCCTGAATTTCCTCCATAAGAAAAATGTTTGCTATAGATGTTTGGTTCCAATTTAAGGAGTTTCTTTTCCATTCTTAGTCTCTTAGCCATACAGGCTGTTCTAACAAAATATTATAAACTAGTGACTTATAAACAGCAGAAATTTCTCCCAGCTCTGGAGTCTGGAAAGTCCAAGATCAAGGTGCTGGCAGATTTGGGATCTGGTGAGGGCCAACTTCCTGGTTCATAGAAGGCATCTTCTCTGTTCATCTTCACATGGTACAAGAAGGAACTATAGTGTTTTCAGCCCCTTATAGGGGCACTAATCCTATTCATAAGGGCTTTACCTCCTGACCTAATCACCTTCCAAAGAATCTTCCGCCCAATGCCATCACACTGGAAATTAGGTTTCAATATATGAATTTGGGGAGACACAAACATTCAGTATATAGCACTCAGTTTGCTAAGATTTTTACTTATAAAGTCTTAAATAGCTATTGAACTTTATTAATGGTATTTTTGCATCTATTTAACTAAATGCACTTTTTTCCTTGTTTACTCTTCACTGCGATGAATAACATTGATATATTCTCCTATAAATCTTCCTTGTATTGCTGGCATAAACCATATCTTATTTTTAGCACATTGTTAGATTATTTCAGCTGATATTTTATTTAGTATTTTTGCAGCCTCTTTCATAAGTGAAATGGACCTGTCATTTTTTTCTTTGTATTGATTCAATCCAATTTTGAATCAAGATTACATTAGCTTCATAAAAAATGCTGGGCAGTTTTCTCTCTTTACTGGAATAATTTGTGTTGAGACAGAAGATTATTTGTCTGATGAAAGTTGGGTAGAACACATTTGCAAAACTCTCTGGGCCTGGGGCTTTTGGGAGAGGAGCTGTGATTACCATTTCAATTTCTTTGATGCTTGTTGGTCTATTCAAGCATTCTATATCTTGGCATTTCATATTTCCCCAGAAATTTATCAATAATGTCTAGGCTTTCAGATTGTTTAGCATACAGTTGTCCATAATACTTTAAAAGCTTTTCTTTTAGAAAACTTCAAACACATACATAAGTATTAATTAATGAGCACCTGCTGCTTCAACAATTTTCAAATCATGGCCAATCTTGTTTTATCTATAGCCCCACCCACATGTCTTCATAATACCTTGAAGCAAATCTCAGACATTGCATCATGACACCTGCAAATGCTCCAGTAGAAATCTTCCAAAGACAAGGACTCTCTTTTCCAGCCTATCCGCCACAATGCCATTACCTCCTTCCTGATAATAAATCTTTGACATCAAGAAACTCCCAGTCGGTGTTTAAGTTTCCAATTATCTCATAATTTTTTTTTTTTTTTTGGTAAAGTTTGTCATTTGAATCAGAATCCAAACAAAGTCTACACCTTGCACTTGGCTGACCTGTCCTTTAATCTCTCATAACCTCTGTTCCCCTCTAGCTCTCTGTTTTTCTCTCCTCTGAAGAAATTGGGTCATTTGCCTAGAGAGTCCCATGATTGCAACTCTGGTTTGACACGTTCCCCTGTCCTCTGTATTCCTGTAAATTGGTGGTTAAATCTCGACTCCTGATCAGATTTAGGTTGGGTGTTTTGACCAGGCTATTTCAAAGAGGTTATTGTTATTACTTATTCTTTCACCTTTATTGCATCTGTAATTGTTTTTCCCCTTTTTGATTGTAGATTTTATCTATTTGAAATTTCATTTTCTCACTCCTTTTTTGATCAGTGTTGCCAGAATTTTATGTGATTAATCTTTTCAAAGAATTAGCTTTTGGATTTCTTGATGAAGGAATTACAGGTGACCTTTATTTTCTGCTTCTTGGACAGCAGTAGCTTTTACTTATCTATGTTGCCAAACATTTTTGAAAACAATGCCAGAGATTTCACATGCCCTGGGTGGTAAGAGCAATGGTGGACAAACGGCCACATGTGCCATCCATCACCCATCCTGTGGGTGACTCACCTACTCTTCTGGGCCTGCCGTTCTGCTCTACAAAATGAGGAGATTTAAGCTCCCACTCAAGCTGAACATCTATATTCTGTTATTTATAAGCTCCATTCGTTACTGGCATGGTTACCTAAAAATCCTGGGATCTTGGGATGTGGTCCGGGCCCTCAGGTGGCAGCATAGCAGGACATCTCACAAACCTGGCCTGGAGGGAATGCATAATCCAACCCGTGGGGGGCCGGGGCTGCGGCCTTTCTCACTGCATTATCAGGAGATGATGTGGCTTTTTCCTTTCTTTCATTTAGCAATAAACACACTTCTTTCTCCCATCATGTTCTGTTTTCCAGGCTGTAAGCACATTGCCAAGGAAAGCAGACAAGAAACATGCCAATTGGAGCATTGACATAAACAGAAATCAGTATGTCTGGCAGTGCCTGGACTTCAGGCCTGTTGAGGGACAAACGTGTGATCTGTTTTATTAAATGTTTTCCTTCTTTTTTTTTTTTATTTCCGCATATTATGGGGGTACAGATGTTTAGGTTACGAATGTTGCCCTTGCCCCCCTTTCCCCCGCCAAGTCCGAGTTTCAAGTGTGTCCATCCCTCAGATGGTGCGCATTGCACTCTTTGTGTATGCATATACCCGTCCCCTCCTCCCCCTCCCCCTCCCCCCTGCCCGACATCCAATAGATGTTATTCTTATATATGCACTTATGTGTTGATCAGTTAATACCAGTTTGATGGTGATAAATGTTTTCCTTCTTAGTAAACAGTAGGAAATGCCAGAACCATCTGCAGCCACCCGCTGACCCTGGGACGGGGGAAGATGTAGTGTTCGAAGCAGAGCGTGTTTCTCTTTTTTGATTGCTCAGTCATGGCAGGAATGTTCTCACCTGGGGGCTCCAGAATTGCCTCAGGGGGCAGCCCCACCTTTTATACAGGCAGAATTCTACTTCTGAAAGGACAAAGTGACCCCTTCCTTGGCAACTCTCTACACATTTCTAAGCCCCAGATACCGCCCTAAAGCCATTTTTCTGTGCTCCACAGAATGAAAATATCGGGAAAATGGTTTGTGCATGTGTATTATTCAGTTTACATACATCATGCATGAAGCAAGTATGAAGTTGTTGCACAAACTCTTGGATGCAAGAAATGTCACAGTACTGAAATCCAGTTAAATCTAGTTCTGCGTCCACTCTCACCAGGGATGCGTTGTGCGCTGTCAGGTATTTCCCAGGATAGAGCGGGAGTCCCTCGGGGACGACACAGGCCGCAGCCCCCTGAGAAAGGGGCTCCAGTCTTCGACCTGTTGTGGCTCCTTGATTTCCGGGCCCAGGTGGAGAGCTCGGGGCACCTGCCAGCCTGCTGCGGCCCCTGAGCACTGGTACCCACCCCGGCGCTCACCAGACACCCGCCCAGACCCTGCTGAGAGATGGCACCCCTGGAGGCGGCCCTGGGCACTGCATCGGGCAACTGCCCATCCCTTCGATTATCAGCAGCTCTGCCTCAGGCGCTCCCTCGTGTGGCCACATGTGGGAACTGCCTCCTCTGCCGGAAGCATCCCAGCGTTTACGTCCTGATTATCCGCGGTCCTGAAATTGAAGTCTGGACTTCTGATTCAGTTGGAAGATAGGGGCTGCTCCTACGTTAGACACCGGCTGGATCTTTTCCATTTAGATTATCCCAAACAAGCAGGTTTATGTCATGTGTGTTTTCTCTGTTTCCTAAGGTACAGACAATATTTCAAGGGAGAAGAGGAGAGGAGGAGGAGAAAGAGGAAGAGGGAGAGGGGAAGTTGCTAAGGCTTGTCCACTCCAGAGAATGGGTGTGGCAGAAGCAGGGGCGAGGTTGGTGAGGTGCAGGGAGAACAGGCAGAGGCTTCATCTGGCGGGTAGGTTCAGGGCACTACCACACCTGCCGGACTCCTCCATCACCCCCGGTGCTGCTGTGTCCCCATCCTGCATAGATTCCCCTCAAAAGCTCCAGTCTAGTGCTAGGGACAGCTCTCTTGAAGAGATGGTCAGTCTTCCCAAAGCAACTGGTCCACACCTGGTAGTTTATAAGAAACACCACAATTGTTTATGTTTACTGTAAAACAATAATTGAAATTCTCTACCTGAATGCTGCGGTGAGGGCAGAGCTCAGACTGGCTGTGGGCTCTGAAATACACACCTGGGCACCCCGGGGCTCTGGCTGGGATGCTCCAAGGGCCTCACTAAGCTTCGTTTGGCATCTTGCCTAACACAGAGACTTCTGGGTTCCCTGGTGTTTATGGAAGCCCGTGACTGCTTTTTTCTCTCCCTCACATTGTTTCTTCATCTTTATATCATTGTCTCTTCCAGCTCTCTGGAATAATATTCTTGCTTATGGTTCAATGCTGAATCATGACTTGTCTGTAAATTGGATGAGACATCTCTTGTAGAAGACTGGGAAGGGGCATTTTAACGGAAGAGCCTGGGTTGGGGCAGAGCTCTATAATATTTCCCATTGGCAACACCTCCCCAGGTGGTGTGGGGGCAGGAATCAACATCACCTTGTCCCAAAGGCTAAATGAGAAAATCCACTGTTGCTGGGCAGAGGCGGCCCCAAACAGGTGGAGTCTAGTCCTCTGTCCATTAGGTCCGGTATCTTCCCTGCTTAGGGTCAATGGGAAGTTCACTTTACATGACACCTGATGTCATCAGTCAGTGCTGCAAACATCTCCTTCCTGGAGGCCTTCCATTTCACACAGCCCCAGCATCCTCAGATCACTCTGTATTTTCTTTCCTTGATCTAATCCTTCACTCCTCTCTTCCTCTCAACCCCTTCCCCTGTTCCCCCTGGAACTCCATTATCAACAAATTACCCTAACTGTGCAACCTTCTCTCCAGATGCACCCTCCCCTTCCTTGCCTTAATTCATTCAGTCATTCAACAAACATTAGTTGGACAATTACTGGGACCACTATTTTAGATGTTTAGCAGTGGCTGGGCGCGGTGGCTCACGCCTGTGATCCTAGTACTCTGGTAGGCTGAGGCGGGTGGATCATTTGAGCTCAGGAGTTCAAGACCAGCCTGAGCAAGAGC
>NW_012155618.1:5158834-5220678 GCF_000956105.1 Propithecus coquereli | reverse complement strand
ATTATGGGGGTACAAATGCTTTGGTTACATATATTGCCTTTGCACCACCTGAGTCAGAGCTACAAGCGTGCCCATCCCCCGGACACACGTACCACACCCATTAGGTGTGAATTTACCCATCTCTTCCTCCCCATTCCCACCTGCCCAACACCTAATGAATGTTACTTCTATATGTACACGTAAGTGTTGCTCAGTTAGTACCAATTTAATGGTGAGTGCATGTGGTGCTTGTTTTTCCATTCTTGTGATACTTCACTTAGAAGAATGGGCTCTAGCACCATCCAGGATAGTACAACGGGTGCTATCATTTTTTCATCCTTTTTTTATGGCTGAGTAGTACTCCATGGTATACATGTACCACATTTTATTAATCCACTCATGTATTGATGGACACTTGGGTTGTTTTCACATCTTTGCAATTGTGAATTGTGCTGTTATCAACATCCAAGTGCAGATTCTTTTTAATAAAATGTCTTTTTTTCCTTTGGGTAAATACCTAGTAGTGGAATTGCTGGATCAAATGGTAGTTCTACTTTGAATTCTTTGAGGTGTCTCCATATTAATTTCCATGGAGGTCACACTAGTTTGCTGTCCCACCAGCAGTGTAAGAGTGTTCCCATCTCTCCGCATCTATGCCTTGAGTTACGTTTCTAAAAAGAAGGTATTAGCTGCCATGTAGATAACAGGCAGACACGGAAAAACCCGCTGTGAGGCTATTGGGATAAACTGGATGAGAGCGGATGGACCAGGGAGGTGGCCGTGTCAGCGGTAGGAAGCGGCCAGAGTCTGCAAGTGTTCTGAGGATGAAGTCAACAGATTGCCGGTAGAATGGACATGGGGAGTGAAGGACAGAGAGACTGGAGGCTGATTCCAAGGCTTTTGGCCTGAGTAACTGGGAGAATGGAGTTGCCATCCACAGACATGGGGAGAACAGAGGGAGGAGCAGGCTCTGAGGAGAAAATCAGATTTATTTTGAAATTCAGGAGTATCAGTCACCCTAGCACCCAGACTGTGGTCTTGAAATACCATTTCCTGGGTTGGCTGATCCCAGGTCAGAGACAGGAAATGGACCAGATGATGCCCGGAGCATCTTGAAATACCAGACTTCAGGGAAACCATCAGAGTTTAGGGTCATGTCAAAAGGACCAAACAGCCAACTAGAAGGGGACCCCACCTTCTGTAAATGGAATAATGTGAACATCAGTGTCAATAAGGGTAAAACTGCATTGGATCGAAACATCATCAAATGCATTTAAGGCCATGAATTTGTCATGAAAATAAAAATTTTTCTGTTAATTGGTCCCTTTTGGAGAATGATAAGGAACCAACTCACTATTTTGAAAACTGAGTAATAATAGAGGGAAAGAACAAGCATTTATTCTGTCTCTCCTACACAAACCATACCTCAGGGTAACCAAATAGTGGATGAGGGAATATTTCTCTTTGTAGAAGTATTCTAGCTAATGCATGGAGAAGAATGGTAGATTTCGAACATCACCATTTGGCAATCCTAATGAGGAAAGAGGCCCAGGCAATAAGCATAACTGTCCCGTATATGACAAAAAGAGAGAAAAGCAGACCATATGTGCCTGGAAGACCACACCAACACCTCTAGAATTCAAATGCCAATTTGCAGACAGTATCAAAGAGGGTGGCACATGTCAGACTATGCCACGGGGCACATTCAGCAAAATCCAAGGTGAGGAAAATGCTATAGGACCTTGTTTAAACAAATAAATTGAAAAGAAAAAAGAGGGAGGGAGGGAGAACCTATAGATTAAAAGAGACTTAAGAGGTATATCAAGCAATCACACTGTGTGGGTCTTACTTGGATTTTGATTCAAGTTTACAAAAAACAATTGGAAATTTGAACAACTGGCTATTAGATAATGCTAAGGAATTGTTACATTTATCAGTGTAATAATGGTATGATAATTATGTTTAAAAATGAGGCTTTATCTTTTAGAGATGCAAACTGAAATATATACAGATGAAATGATGCAACACCCATATGTAGGACTGGCTTCAAAATAATACAGGGTGTTCGGGGAGAGTTATGAGATTGGCCGTGAGTTAGTAACTGTCGAACCTGTGTGATGGTAGATGGGGACGCATTACTCCAGTCTGTCCTGTCTGTCTACGTTAGTGGATGCTTGAAATTCCCCATTATAAGAAGTGAAAACAGATGAAAGAAAAAGAAAGAAAAGAAGGGAGGAAGGCAGGAAAGATGGAAGGAAGGAGGAAAAGAAGGAAAGGAGGAAGGGAAGGAAGGAGGGAGAAAGGAAAGGGAGGAGAAACATTTTGTTTTGGGTGTGTTAGATTTGCAGTGCTGATTTGATACCCGGACAGAGATGTTGACTGAGTAGTTGAGTGTGGAGGACTGGAGTTCAGAGTATTAAGGCAGAGACAAAAATGAAGGAGTTTTAGATTTATAAATGTATTAAAATCATGGAACTGGATTAGACCACCTTAAAATGAGTACAAATAAGAGAAAAAAGACATTATAGACTAAATCTTGGGGCTATCCAAAATTGAGAGATCAGGAAGGGAGGACAGTGTGTCAAGGAGGGGGCATGTCACCCTGTCAAATGCTGCATGAGGTCGAGCCGCTGCAGCTGAGAATTGACCATGGCATTTGGCAGAGGGGAGTCCTGGACCAGAGAAGTTTGGGAGAGTCAGAGGGTAGAAACCCAGGTGGTGTGGATTCCGGAAGGCAGAGGAAGACGAAACAAGAAGCGAGTAGAGTTGGGGCTTTAGAGGAGTTTTACAATAAAGACAAAATAGAAAAATGAGATAGAGGTGCGAGTGAGGATGTGAGGCCAATGGGGTTATTTGTTTATTTTTTTTACAAGGGGGGAATTGCAGCATGCTTTATTCCGATGGGAACGACCCAGGATAGGGAGAGAGAGAGAGAGAAAGAGAACAATGATATTGTAGGAGGATCACCCAATGGACCTAAAACAGGTTCATGATCAGGTCAAGTTATGCATTTGATGTGATGACACACATATTTTGTGTCAGAGGCCTGACCATCACCCCATGGTCTCCCCAAAGACCTCATGAAAATGCCCATGTGGCCCATTCTGCAGTTGTGTCCACAGTGAGGGGCCGGGGCCGGGCCCAGGCTGCTCCGTGAGATCCTGTGCCAGCCCAGGCTGAAAGCATTTGGAGACACTTTCTTGGGCAACTTGTACACGTTCTTAGCAGATCCCTCACTCCCACTAGCTGGGTGGCACTGAGAAGCAACCAATGACTTCCAGGTCCAGCAGGAGCGTGTGTCCACTGTTCCCGGCAGAATCCTGGTAACTCAGGCTGTGCCCTTGCTGTGCCACTCCCTGTAGCTGTCCACGACTGAGGACGAAATGATGAGATAAGGCCAGACCACATAGGCCACACTGGGGAAGGGCCCCGAGAGAGCCTGCAGTCAGTACTGGGGTCTGCGCTGAGGCTAGGCTCTGCTGGGGTGGGAAGTCTAGATGCTGCCTCTGGGTCTGAGCATGAGGCCAGAGATGGGGCTGGCATGGGAGCCGGGACCACAGTGGGTGCTGGATGGAGTAGCCACAGAGCACTGGCTCCTACTGGTGCTTGATCAGCCCACTCTCTTCCCTGTAAACATTTCCCTGTATTGTTTCATTTTATTTCCATGTTAGTAAGAACAACAAGCCTGGTAGATCCTTGGGTACCAATCACAAAGATCACTTTGGTTACATCAGCCTTCTCGTGTCTGCCTGCGGCTCCTCTAAACACACGTGTCTCCTTCAGCACACAGAATGGAGCTCTGGGTGGCTTCCCCCAGCCACGTCCCACACCCACACCCCACAGGGAGGGGCCCTCCTTGCAAAATGTGGAGCAGTCGCTCCAATCTCCCATACCCTGCTGTTAGCTCTGGTTTAGGTAACCGGGCAGCTCTTCATTTCCCCAGGTGGTCTGCACCCTAGCACAGCTTTTCCAGGTGCCTCATGGCACAGCTGGAAGTGCCCTGGACGGAGGGTCCAGGGAGCTACAGTGTATCTCAAGCTCTGCACAAACCAGACTTGGGCCTCTCTTCCTCAGGTCCAACACATTTTATGTTCCAGGCACTGGAGATGCAGTGGTGCCGAAAGAAAATTCCTGCCTGCATAAAACGTACATTCTAGTGGGGAGACAAACATTAAGCAAATTAAACGGAATATATACTATTCCAGGCAGTGACAAGGTCTACAAAGAGAAATAAAGCAGGGTGGGGAGTGGAGGAGGTGGGCAGAGTGTGTGTGTGTGTGTGTGTGTGTGTGTGTGTGTGTGTATGAGTGATTTTACATTCGAGGTTCAGGGAAGGCCTCCATGACACATGATGAGGAGGTACTTGAGCAGAGACCTGAGAACTACCTGTGATTACCTGGGAAGAGCCTGCCAGGCAGAAGGAACGGCAGGTGCAAAGGCCCTGAGGCTGAGCACATTTAGTGTCCCAAGGAGGAGCTTCTAGAAGGGGTCAGATCCTGGATAATTTTTGAAAGTCAGGCAAGGCTTGCTGGTGGATCACCTGTGCAGAAGAGAGAAAGGAGTCGAGCGTGATGTCATTGTCATTAGAGCTGTTTACAGATATTTTGGTTGTTGTCTTTTTGGAGCACATAGTAGGTTTACATTTCCCACCCTCTTTTAAGTTAGGTATGGCCATATGACTTGCTTTGGACAACAAAACGTAAGCAGAAGAGGTGTGCGTGGCTTTTGGGCAGAAACATTTACCTGCAAGTGCAAAACCCCACAATGTGCCCTTTCTCCTATCTCAAAAGACGTGAAAACCTTTAGTCAAGAAGGAGCCTTGTCAGCTTGAGTGCCTACGTGAACCTGGAGAGAGAAGCCTCCTACCGACTCAGCTTGCACAGAACAAAAACATAAACATCTGTTGTGTTAAGACCCTGAGCTTTGGGGGTTCTTTGTGACTGCAGGATCACCTAATTTATATTGACAAATACAGGTAACAGTATGAAAGGATTTGTTCTGAGCAGCTGGAGGACTAGGGTTTTCATTTCTTGAGATGGGAAAGGGTGTGGAAGCAACAGGTTTGTGGAGAGGGGTTGGAAGTTGATTTTGGACCTGCTAAGTTTGGAGATACTAGGCATCCAAGTGCACATGGTGGGTCAGCAGTTGGACGTATGGCTCTGAAGTTCAGGGGTGAGGTCAGGCTGGAAACGTGCATTTGGGAGTTGTAAGCATGAGGCCGGGCAGGCTCACGCTGGGGAATGGAGTGCAGGGAGAAGTGTGTGCAGGTAGCCTCGGCCTCTCGAGTGAAGAGATTCGGCTGCGTGGAAGGCTGCTGACGGGTCATCTAAGATGAGGACTCTCAATGAGCCCTTGGACTTGCAGTGGGGTGTGATTAGTGACCTCAAGAGCAGTCATAGTGGAGTTGTAAGAATGAAACTGATTGAAGTGGGTTCAAGAAAGAACAAGAGGAGACAAAGTGGACTCTGAGTATAAATAATTCTTGAAGAGGGTTGATGTAATAGAATGGTGGGGGTGGGAGATTTGGGGTCAAGTAAGTGTTTTTAATGTAGGACATATGTTTATGAGAATGATTCAGTAGAAAGACAAAAAATTGTTCACATATGTGAGAGAGGGACCAGCTGACAGAGTGATGTCCTTGGGTAGGCACAAGGATGGGACGCAGTGCACAAGCTGAGGGGTTGCACTTAGAGGCATGAAGCACCCATCCTTCCCAGCAGGAGGCAAGGCAGAGTCATGAGCACAGACTCACGCCTTGGTGTGGTGCTGGGAGCCTGGGGGCTGTTCTAGATGACGGATAAGGCTTTTCTCAGGCCTAAAAATGTATTATCTCAAAAACAAACTTTTCGTTATCATCTTGTCTTCAGCAGATCCAGACAGTCATTGCGTACTGTTGACTTCACCTACTGAGTGGGTTTTGTCTCTAGAGCCCACCCTAGACCGTGGGTGGCTTCCTCGGCCCAGGCCTGCGGCAGAGCCCGCACTGGGCAGTTGGCCAACTGGAGTTTGAATCCGGCTTGAATCCATCGGACACTTGGTAGCTACCTGCTTGGGGGCTGAGTGGAGAAGGACTTAAGCTGTTTTTTCCATTGGTAAAATCTGGAAAATATTTGTGCTACCCCATGGGCCCATTTAGAGGATTAAAATAAATAATGAGTGTTAAGTGCTCTGTACTTTCCTGGCACATATGCGCTCAGCTGTCGTTTTCAACTATTCTCACTTCTGCGTTTCAGGTTGAGCTTTCTAGAACCTCTGAAGCTCCTCGCTGGCCTCCGGATCAGGTTCGAACTACTTCACCTGTCAAAAGGCCTTGGCAGTCTGGCCCCGAACTCCCTTTCCTGCCCGTGTCCCAGCTCTTCCAGGTTCCTCGAATTGCGGGCGCAGAACTCGCCATTCTCCAACCCATGTCCTTCCTTTTCACTTCTACCGTTTTACATACGACAGACCGCCCTCGCCCGACTCCCTCCACCCCGAGCCCAGCGAAACCCTGCCCATCTTTCGGATGTAATGTAAGTAGTGTTTTTCTGGATACTCTCTGACCTCCTTTGGGCACCTCTGGTCCCCTGGCCGACCCCTCCTTAGCCCTGTCCCTGACTTCTAGGTTTGCCTGTCTGTGCTCCCGCATGCGCTCTTCGGGAGCAGGGCCCCGGTTTAGTTCCTTTCTTCATTTCTGGTGCCTTGAATAGTACCTGGCACTGATACTCTTCCTTTGTACCCATCTCTTCCCCAGCCCTTGGCGCTGCGCATGGCGTTATTTGTGGGTGGTCTGTCTTCTCCATCACAGTGAGTGCCGCGAGAGACCAGACGTTATCTGTATTTCTCCTCGCGTCACCAGAGCCGATCACCCAGCACTGGCTCCAGAGGGTTTTAATGGCTAGAACAGAACGAGCGGACCCCTCCACCTCCCCAGAGCCTCGCAGCGTCCCGCAAATCTCGAGGGGGCCTCCAGGTGGCGCCCGGCGCTCGGAGGTGCGGGATGCCGGGCGCGGGGCGCGCAGCCGCTCGGGCCGGCGGCCGGGGGCAGGAACTGCAGGCAGCGGTCCCCGGGGAGGAGGCGGCGGGAACGCGGGATTGACGCGTCGTCTCCTCCCGGCGGGCATGCAGCCTGCGTCAGGCGTGCCGTCTCCTGGCGCTCTTGGGCCTCCCTGCGCATATTTTAGGAATGTTAATTGGGGAGGCAGAGGGGGCTGCCGCCTTCCGGTGTCCCTTGGGTTACATCTAAGCCGCAGGTGCTAGCTGGTGAAGGAGTCAGCCCTCTGCTGGAGGCTGTGGCAGCTGCCACACGCGCACACGCAAAATATTATCTGCCATAATAATAATAACAGCAAGTACGTGGCATGTCCAGCACTATTCTATATACATTAACTCAAAGGTTCGTAATAAAAGTTAAAAATTTCCATTTTATGGTGAGGACATTCGGTGCAGAGGTCGGGTAACTTGGCTAAGATGGCCCATTAGCAGTGGCGCGGCAGGGGGAGAATAAGCAGGATTTCACCAGGTTTGGAGTGGCGGGCGGTATATCGTCTGTAAAATCGTAGAAGAAAAGGAAGAGGAGTGCACAGACTCCTTTTTGTGCAGCCTGCCTCCCTCTCACTGTCCAGCCAGCCAGCACTCAGCCAGCTAGACACCATTTATTAAGCACCTACTATGTGCCAAGCACCTTGCTTCGTGCTGGGGATGAGCAGCTGAGGGATAGTTGGTGTCTCCCTTTCACGAGCCTCCAGGCTGTCAAGGAAGACCAAAATGTGGGGAGGGCGATGTACCAAGTGGCAATGACGGCCGGAGTCTTGGGTGCCCAGGGGAGGAGCTTGCCTAATTCTCCACTAAGCTCTGATTTCTGAGGCCCTAGCCCTGCCTTTTCATCTGTTCCCCTCTGCAATGCTCAACTGCTCCAGCTCCCTGTCCTGGCTCAATCCCGACTCCTGGTGTCTGTTAGACCTGTAGAGACTAGACTCTCTCCTTTTCTTCCAATATATCGGTCCTCTGTCAGCTTTGCCTCCTTCTCCACCCATCCTAGAAGCCCTCTAGCCTGACCACTTCGACCACTCTCTTGCTGGCCCCTCAACTTTTCTGTCTCCTTGTAAACACCTGCTGTGGAATCCCCCAGGCCAGATCTGTTCTCTCTACTCCTGCACCTGGGATACTCGGGGATGCCACAGGGATCCACACAGTTGGCAGGTGGGTGCCAGGCAGGACCAGCTACGTGACGTGCAGGGCCCAGTGTAAAATGAACATGCAGGGCCCTTGTTCAAAAATTTTAAGAATTTCAAGATGGTGACACCAGACAGCACTTAAAGCAAGTTCAAGACCCTTTTCTGAGCATGGGACCTGTGTGACTGCACAAGTCACAGCCCAGCACCAAGTCATAAACATGACATGGCCCCCACCTTCCCAGAGCCTCCGGGGCTCTGATCACTCTGGTGCCTCAGACCTGTGTTTCCCCTGTCCTCCCTAGTGGCCAGCTGCTAGGACCCCATAACATCACGGTCCTGGAGAACATTCCCTCCAGCTTCTCTTGCATATGACAGGCTTTCTCGAGTGGAGGAGAAAGACTGGAGTTCCCACCGGTGTGCGAGCCACGTGGACCATGAGGTGTGGCAGACAGAGACCGAGAACCTCTGTCTTCAGCAATCCCCTTGGAGGCCGGTGTCCTCAGTTGCACGTGGGACTGGATCTAGATGTCAAGGGAAAAGACAGGATGGAGAAGGAACCAGCAAGCAGGCTCCTTCTGGCTCTGACTGATTAGGCACTTCTCACGAGTCCCTGGATCTAATCCTCTAGGGGCCTTTTATCTTCCCTGTTTCATCGTTTTAGAGATGAGGAAACAAGCTCAAAAAGGTCAAGCATCTTCTTGCTCAAGGCCACATGGCTGGTAACCAGTGGCAGCAGGCTTTAAGGCTAGGCTGGCGTGAGGGCAAAGTCCGCCTGCTTTTCCCCTTAAATCTCACTTTCCTAAGGAGCAGAGCGAAGTCTTGATAGTTATTCCCCAAGCAAAGCCAATCCTTCCTGCCCTCCTCTTTCCTCCACCACCATCACACTGATTATCTTCTGGGGAAATTTAATCTCATCCTTAAAACCTGCCAAGTGGACACTTCTATTCACCGGTGATAAGAAAAATACCCAGCTTTTCAGGAAGAAAAAATCACTTGGCTGTTTTCTGACAATCCCTTCTCAGTTGAACCTCACCTTTTCGTCTCACTGGGAAGGAGAGGGAGAGGATTCTGTCCCTTTCTGCTCAGCACTTGCCCCTGGTCCCGTGCTCCCTGGACATCTCCCATCATTTCTTCCCCTGTTTGAAACTTTACCTCCTGCCTGGTCCTGGTCCCAACAGCGTCACCTGTTGTCCTGTCTTACTTCTCGCCCCTTGCTTCTTGATCGTGCTTCGGCCACGGCCCCTCCCAAGGCAGGAGAGAGTGGTATTTAGGAGACACTTGGAAATAAGATCACTGACTGGATACTTGATATTATTAAGGAATTTTTGTTATCTAGGTGTGGTAAAGATATTGAAATTATATTTTTTAAAAAGAGTCATTTTTAAAAGGTATCACTTGAAATATTAATTGATAGAAACAAATGACATTTGGGATTTGCCTCAAACTAACATCGAAGGGGAGAATAGTCGGGAGATGATGGTTGCTGAACCTTGGTGGTGGGTGCATGGAGGTTCATGGTACTATTTTACCTACTTATGCATTTGTCTGAATTTCTCCATAATAAAAAATTTTTTAAAATATTAAGCATTAAAATGAAGGACAGCAGAGGCAAGAGCTCTGTGTGCATGAGAGTAGGGATAGGATGGACAGAGCTGGGAAGAGGCTTAAAATTGATGAGTGCAACCAGGCAAAGTAACATCATATTTCTGTTTTTCTAGAATTAATTTGTAACCAGCTGCAGCTCCCTCCCCTTTGCCTTGTCCCCAGGGCCATCAGCCCCAGCTAGGGGCCTGTCGTCCATCCCTGGGGCCCACCTCCTCTATCACAGCTTGCTGGAATCCCGGGGCCTTTGCAGGCCTGACTATGCTCCTTGGGCTTCTATCTAAGGAAGCTGTGCCCTGGCAGCCTCCATGGCTGAGGCTGCTCTTGCCCTCTCTGCCGTGGGAGCCTGCTGCTGAGTGCTGGCCCTTGACCTTGGCTTCTGCCGCTTCCTGCCCAGGCAGAAGGGTGCTTCCCTGGGCTGGGGCTTCAGAAGGAGGCTGGCTCCATGGTGACCCCCTTCCTTCTGGGCTCTGCTCTACCCAGGTGGTCTCTTTTTGTTCTCTCAGGATGTAGCCCTGGGCTGTGATTTTATTATAGAAGCCCTGCCCTGGCACTGGCTCTCATCCCATAGGAGGAGAAGTTCAATGGGCCACATCTATGTGCCAACCAGGGCCAGTCCTCCCTTTAGACCTGCGGTCCCCAAGCCCCGTGCCATGGACCAGTACAGGTCTGTGGCCTGTTAGGAACTGGGCTGCACAGCAGGAGGTGAGTGGTGGGTGAGTGAAGCTTCATCTGTATTTACAGCTGCTCTGCATCGCTTGCATTACTGCCTGAGCTCTGCCTCCTGTCAGATCAGCGGCAGCATTAGATTCCGCATTATGGTTAGTTGTATAATTATTTTGTTATATATTACAATGTAATAATAATAGAAATAAAGTGCACAATAAATGTAATGTGCTTGAATCATCCTGAAACCTTCCCCCCACCCTCCCCACCCCCCTAGTCCATGGAAAAATTGTCTTCCGTGAAACCGGTCCCTGGTTCCAAAAGGGTTGGGGACCACTGCTTTAGACAATGCTTAGGTACCCCGGGGCCCAGAATTCCCTGTCCAAATGCCCCAGCCTCTTCCAGGGCTGCACGAGCCTCTTTTCTCCCTGTCCTGTCTGTGGCAAGCTAGCCAAGGCCTCAGGGGTAGCCGAGGGTGGCTGTTTCTAGTGTGCCTTTGGACAGAGTTTGGACATGTGGGTTGAGGTGTTTGTTCAGTGCCTGCTGGTGGAGTTGGGGGTGGGAAGACAAGGTGAGGGTGCTGCCTGACTGCCTCCACTTACACTTTTGCAAATGTAGGTCTGGAGACCATTTGGGAAAGGGAAAAATACTATTCCTTCCTTCCTCCTGAGTCCCCCCCTTTGCCTACACTTCCTTTCCTCTAGGATGGATTGAAAGGCTTTTTTTCTGAAAAACACACCAACCAGCAAATGAACAAAAAACAATACCCTGCACTATACATACCGACAGGCTCAGCCCACGCACCTAGAAATCGAGCACTCAGCAGCCACCCTGCCCACATGCTTCTGAAGGGATATTCTTAAGAGGTTTTGGGGGTAGGATTAGCCTTTGAAGGGACAAATGGGAATGGATATTTGCCTCAGACTGGTAGGGACAATGGATATCATGGAAGAGGAGCCCAGTGGAAGTGAGCCTAGTTGGCTCACTTGGTGGCTGGCAGCTTGAAGGATTCTCCTTCTAGGACAAGAGTGTCTAACCTATCGTTCACTGCAGAACATCCTCTTCAAACATAAGCTAACCTGGAGACCCAATATGAGAAACATGTTAGTGGTGCTATTCTGGCTTCAACAGGGCTGGGTGCAGGTTACTGGTGACCTGCCCACTTGTGCCCAAGGAATAAGTCAAAAACGTCCAGATCTAGGGAAATGCACAGGTTTGATGAGGGAAGCACAGGGCAGGGTGCCTTAGATTGTTTCAGACCCTGGGAGCATGAGCTCAGGGACAAAGCAAAAGCAAAGGACATCAATGCTGGATGCTTGGGACAGTTTCTCATTCTCATGTGGCAGTGCCGGTACACACCGGCAGCTACCCTATGTTACCATTATCCACCTTTAAATAAGATAATGTAAGAGCTCCTTGTACAGTGTAAAGAACTGAGCATACATGCAATGGTTTCCACCAGTGAAAGGTGTGGGTGTTTTGGGGCTGGCTGTTCTATCTCAGGGCCTACCATTATCATCTTGTTCAGACTCCCTGTGCTGGTTATAAAGCTGATGTCTCTCAGCTCAGACACACTCATCTATACTCTACTCTGTGATTCTGGAGCTGGGACTCTGCAAACCACAGTTCTCTGTGGCCAGCTGGCACCATGCTGGGCTCTGTCAGTAAGTGGGGATTGCATGTCCACAGGAGGGAGCAGGGACTTGTTGACTCTTGTCCTTGTGATCACCACCCCAGCAATGACTCTTCACCTGGCTGTCACAGTTCATCCCAATAGCAATTGGTTCCAGTTTCCAACTTTTTTCTTTTCTTTTCTTTTTTGAGACAGAGTCTTGCTCTGTTGCCCAGGCTAGAGTCCTGTGGCATAAGCCTAGTTCACAGCAACTTCAAACTCCTGGATTCAAGTGATTCTCCTGCCTCAGCCTTCCAAGTAGCTGGGATTACAGGCATGTGCCACCATGTATGGCTAATTTTTCTATTTTTAGTAGAGATGGGGTCTCACTCTTGCTCAGGCTGGTCTCGAACTCCTCAGCTCAAGCAATCCTCCCACCTCGGCCTCCCAGAGTGCTAGGATTACAGGCATAAGCCACTGCACCTGGCCTCCAAGTTTTTTCTATAGTCTCAGCTCCAGCCTCAGAGACACTAGGCACTCACCCCTCCTTGGACATCTGGATCCCAGCTCTTCCAAGCTTCTAAGTTATAAAAACCCCAATATCTTCTCTTTGTTCTTCAGCCCCAAAAGTGGAGCTGCTTCCTGCAGTTACTGTCCCTATGTTTACCTTGATATTCCCTTCTTGCCTTTTCAACCTCCAGGACCTGCTTACCCAATTGCCTAGAGTAAATTCTCTCTGTTAACATTCAAGTGTGGTTCCTGTTTTCTCAACTAGACCCGACTGATACATGTTCCTTGGAGGCATTGCCTGAGAAGCACATCAGGGTGTAGCCTTACCTTGCTGGGCTGCTCCAAGGAGCCCAGTCTCAGAAACCCTGCCAGCAGCCCCAACAAATCAAGCTCTATAGTGAAAGAACTCTCTCGTCACAGGAAAGTCCTCTAATCTAAAGCAACATTTGTAAACAAACGAACTCCAGGAGGGAGGGTTTAATTTGAGAAAACCAGTAGGGACCCTAAATCTTTTCATTCCAATCAAAACTGTCAGAACCAGTTATCATCAGAGCCATTTAGGTGGCCCCAAAGCCACTGTCTTCCCGGCTGCTATCCTGTCACCAAGGAAACCACGAGTCAGTGAACAGGGCCCCCAGGAACCATCCTGAAACTCAGTTGCCTTATCGACTCTGCTGAAGTGCAACATCTCTTGCAAGAACGATTCTCTGAAACCTCTGCCTCAACCCCTCCCCTCATCTTTTGTTTCCCAAATAGAAAATATCGCCGCCGCTGAGGGAGACGTGCTGGCAGGCATGTCAGGCAACAAGAAGAGTCACTTATTTACTCAACAACAGATAAGGTGGGCTGTCTGCTGCATTGGCACCAGAACTTGCGTTCTTCGGACACCTCCACCACTTTTCCAGGTCCCAGTGGTTTCTGGTTCTCTAGGTCTTTGATTGGTGGTCATTGTATGCCCACCCTCCCTGTGCAGCAGTATCAGGACAGCATGCTCCATTGCTACCCTTTCCATTATCTAAATTAAAGTTTGATGTCATCACCCTGCAAATGATTTTATTGATGTCTGATAACTTCAAATGTGACAAGAGGATTCATTCACTTATTCAATCATTCTACAGATATCCATTGAGCACCTCCTGTGTGTCAGGCACTAGGCTAGGCATTGAGGTTAATAACAATGATAATTTATGGGTGGTGGATGGAGCCAATGGGCACTTAGATAGGATGATCAGGGAGAAAAGTTCTAAGAAAGTGAATATATCAGCTATGTTTCAGTTGTGTATGGCTATGTAACAAACCATCCCAAAACTTAATGGTTTTAAACAGTGACAGTATTTATTTTGCTCACGAATCTGCAGTATAGGCAGGGCTGGGTGTGGACAGCATGTCTCTGCTCCAACTAGCATCAGCTGAAGATGGGAACTGGAATCATCTGTAGGCTTCCGCATGTACATGTCTAGTGGGTGATGTTGGCTGATACTTGCTGTTGGTAGGGACCTCAGCAGGGTCTGAAACACTGCATGTGGCTGCTTGGCTTTGTCACAGCATGGTGTCGGGGTTCCAAGGGTGAGCCTCCCAAGGGAGACCCAGGGGGAAGCTGTATCACCTTTTTTGACCTAGTCTTAAAGGCTACACAGAGTCACTTCTGCACCATTTAATTCACCAGAAGTAAGTCACTGAGGCCAGTCCATGTTCAAGGGGAGGGGAATTAGACTCCATCTTTTTGTAGGATAAAATCAAAGAATTTGTGGGCATGATTTAAAAACCACCACAAGCTATGACCTAAAGAAATTAGTGGAAGAGCATTCCAGAAAGAGGGATGAGTATATAGTCTCTGAGGGTGGACAAAGCTTGATATGTTCAAGGACATGAAAGGCCAGCAAGACTTGAACACAGAGAGCAAGCAGGGGGGAATGGATGAGATGAGGTTAGAGGTGGGCAGGGCCATATTAGGTAGTTATAGGAGTCTGGATTTTATTCTGGGTGTAGTGGGACCATTGAAAGATTTAAGATTTATCTTCACATCATTCCAGCTGCTATGCAGACAATGGATTAAGGTGAGATAGGATTAGAGAAGACCAGTTAGGACGCTAAGTGTGGTCTGGGAGAGAGATAGTGATGGCTTGGACAAGAATTGTTGTCATTAGAAAGGAAGAGAAGTAGATGTACTTGGGAATTGATGGAAATAAATGAACAAATCTCCTAACAGACCTAATGTGAGTATGAAGGAAGGGAAGGTAGGTAACAGGAAGGACTCTCAGGGTTTCGGCTCAAGAGCCCATGTTCATAGTAGAGCAATTTCCTTGGATCGGAAGACTAAGCGAGGAACTTGTTGATGTGGGTAAAAGATAAAATCCAGAGTCTGTCTTTAGGCACACCAAATTTGAGATGTTTGTGAGATATATGGGTGGCAAAGAATAGACAGCTGGATATAAGAGCTTGCAACGCAGTGGAGAATTTGGGACTTGAAATATAAATTTGAGAATCCCTAGCATATGGATGAAATTTAAAGCCATGAATCTGGATGAGATCATCTGGGGAGAATCTAGAGTGATCAAAACAGTGTGAAGATTGAGCTCTGTAAAGGGTACCCTCAAAGGAGACTACGGAGTGACCAAAAAGATAGGAGGGAAACTAGGCATTGGATGTTTCAGGAACCAGAGAGGAAGCTCATGGAGATGGAGTTGACAAAGAAACAATTGGTCTGAATGACCCTTAGGGCTCCTCCAGATCTGAATTTCTAGGATTTTATGAATATTTCGAATCCCTTCAAGCTGGGAAGTTCTGTGACTCTATTGCATCTTTGGGATAACAAACTTCCTGAAGAATCACTGAATCTCTTTGAAGACTATAAAAATGGATTCTTTCTTTCCAAATTTCTACAATGTGGAATTTTGTGTCTGGGCCTTAGGGTGATCACGGGGTAAGGTTAAATCCAGAACAAAAATGAAGACTCCTGGAGGGAAGCTAGGGCAACACTGTAAGTGGCAAAATGTAAAGGGGGTGGTGGTCTCATCTCTTCTTCCAGTAGGGCTGGCTCAGCCATGGCAGACCCCAAGGGGCTGGGGACAAATGGCAGCCCCTGTATCTAGACAGGGATCTATGTGGACCCCAATCCTTGTTTTCTTTCATTTGGGGGACTCTCTGAACCTGCACTCCATGTGTGTGATTGATCTGTTGCCTCAAGAAACTCTAATATTTACACCAATGGAGTCATCTGAGGGCTATGTGACTGGACCCTGGTCTGGAAGGGCAGCCTAGCAATTGGATTTGTTCCTGCTGGCTGGTGCCATTGTGTGAGACTGGGACACCAGAATGGTGCTGACAAACTGCTTTGGGGTGACTCTTACATCACATTCAGGAGGAGTTCAGGGCACTGGGCTACTGATAGTCCATTGTCAACACCTGGGCTTGAGCTGTGTGTCCATGACCCTGCTCTCACCTGTCCATGTTCCGCCACAGTACCATCCCTGATTTGCAGCACTCAAAGACATGGGATGGTGGCATGCCTCCTTTATCCTGTATACCCACCCCCTTGCTGCTGGCACCTAGGGTTGTCACCACACCCCCTCCTCAGTCTCTGCACCACACATCAGGAAGTCCTCCAAGAGTGGCTGTGTCTGTCTCCTCTGAGGGCTTTAAAGATCCTTGCTTTGCAATGCTAACAGGCTCTTCCAACCCAGGTCTTTCCTCTAAATGACTTGGTGATGCTGTGCTTTCCCAGGTTGGTCTTAAGCCGTGCTCAACAAAGAATGGAGATTCCTAGTGTGATCTGTTGTTCTTGCTCTGCCCGTGTCTCCTTGCCGTCCCTCCCTGTCAGTTGTGGTGTGCAGAAGCAAGTGTGCAGGCAACAGTAAAAGAGATCACATTCTAGGAATGTAGTGATTATGGCTTAATGAACTCAAGAGAATACATGGTTGGAAGATGTGTCACTTTATGTTAACACTATAAAATTCCAAATGAAAAATGTATTATCATTTACACTTTCTTGCACATTCTGGTTAAGGCTTGCATTTTTGTTAATCATTAGCAAAGTAGAGAAACAACCTTCGAGACAGTGACTAGATGCCATTATTTGCAGGCACCATGATGGATAATGCAGTGTCATCAGCAGTGATGCAACCAGCATTACACAAATGGTATTAGAGAACCACAGAGGCAAAAAACTCAAACTATATTGTTTCAATACAAACAGATTCCAAAGAGCCATGACATTGTGAGTGATAACAACATTGCTGCCTTTTTCCCATGATAAGAGATGAAACATTAGTCAAAAAAGTGTGGACAGATGTTTCTTGGATCTGTACAGGAATAGCTGGTGTCTGGAATCTCTGAAGTTTCCTCATGTGCAGTGATAGAACAGTAAACAGATGTGTAAGTGCCTCTTCGCTAATGATTATTCTAAATATTTATTGACAAATGTCAATATCTCACATAGGCCCATACATTGAAATATATTTTTAAATCAAATTGTTTAGGTAGACAAGGGCCCTACAAAAATATTTTTCCAGGGATTTATATACTAGGGGTGACCCTGGTCATTGGAGATCTTGAAAATGCTGTCTCAGCGGCCTGGTGGTGATAAATACTTCATTGGAATAAATGCAAGAGGAGTGAGAAGAGAAAAATTGGAGACAATGAATATGAACAAGTTTTTTTTTTTTTTTTAAAGACTTTTAAATAAGAGCCTAGAGATGAGGCAGAAGTTGGAGGGGTCTGTGGGGTCAAGAATGTGCAAGGGTGTGGTGTTTTAGATGTATTCATGTATTCCGATAGGAATGGTTCTGCAGGGGTGGGGAAGAATTGATGCTATAAGAGAGAGAGAAATGCCGGAGTGATTTTCTTGAGCTGGCAAGCAGGCAAGAGGGGATGGGAATCTGATGGAGAGAGATAGAGAGAAACCCTGACGTCTCGGTCACCCAGCAGGTGGGAAGGCAGAGTATGTGGGTGCAGACACTGCTGGGTGTATAGGTGTGGTGGCGAGAGCTTGCAGAAGTTCTCTCCTCAATGCTTCTATTTTTTTCCATGAAATAGGAACGAAGGACATCAGCAGAGAGAGTGAGTGGGTTGGGAAGAACGTGCTATATAGTGTTGAGGAGTGAGGAGGTGTCAAATAATCATCCGGGTGAGCAGGTGAGTGAGCAGATGAGGGAAATGTGATAGGATTGCTGGCCACCTTCATGACCACTTGAGACTAATGACAAGACCAGTCAGACCAGTCAGTTAGGTGGTTGTTGTTGATTTGTTGTTGTTTTCTCCTTCCACATATAGCCACATATGTGCCAGTGTGGAATAGGCACAGAATTCGATTTAACCAGAGTTGGTGTGCTGGTTGTCAACCTATTGCCTCTCGGTTCCAAATGCACCTTCATTGCTTACTTGTGATGTTGGAACGTTTCTCCTTGGTCAGCTGGCCTGATGTTAATGTGCTTCATCAGTAAAGGAGCCTGAAGGAAGAAGGGGTGTTTCCTGGTTTAGTGTGCGTTTTCTAGGCAGGCTATTGCAGTGCACAATGGCCAGCAGCGTGCCTCCCCACAGGCACCCCCCAATCCTGGGGCCCCAAAAGTTGAATTGCCAGTGAGTCCCACCAGCAGGCCCCTCAGTGACTTCACTGCCCAGTGAGTCATGGCTGTGTCCTCCCAGCAAGGTCTGGAGCTCGGCTCCCGTGGTGTGGGTGCTCTTCCATGTTCATTCCATCCTTGGGTGCTCTCTCTCTCGTCCTTTATTCTTCAGATTGCTCTTCACCCCTTAATAGCCAATTCTCTGTTATAGTTAATCATTTTTATATTACACTTTCTCCATCCAAATTATAATGTGGTTTTTGTCTCTTAATTCGACCCTGACCGATACAGTTGGGGTTTTAAGAGAGAGGGAATAATTGTTGAATTGATGTTTGTCGCTTATTTCTTTTCACTTCTGTATTTGTATTGCTTCTACTCTAGTAGCATATAAGCTTGTTCAGATGTCTCCTACCTGAAAATTAAACAAAATAAAAGCCTTACTTGGCTTCTTATCTGCCTTTAGTTACTACTCTGTTTACTTTTACAATCAAGTTCCTCAAAAGAATATATTCTAAACTTGTTGTGCTAGAATGGACTATTGTCCCCAACTCTGCACAGCCCTGCCCTTCATGTGACTTACCCATCCTTTCTGAAGGGATGTATATATCTCTGCTCCACTGATGTGGGGCTTGGCCATAATTGTTGCTTTGATCCAAACATGGTTGGAAGTAACAGACCACCAGTTCTAGGCACAAGATTTATGAGACAAGGCATATTTTGGTTCATCCTTCCAAAGCTTCTGCTCTTCACCATGAGAAGAGCATGCCCCAGGGTGTGGCTGCTCCTTAAGCCTGGGACTCAGAATGAAAAGACAGGTCGAGACCAGTGGAGGGTCTGGTCTGCAGGCATGGCTGTGACCACTATCTCACTCTTTTTCCTGGGACCATCTTAGTTTCAGGAATAAAGAAAAGAAAAAAAAAATTTCCAAGATTTCACTAGACTTTCAAAGCTTTGAGTCTTACTTATACTAATCCTTAGTTCCTAAGGAAATGATTTTCATATACAGTAGACAAAGATGGCACATTCTTGAAGTGACAGCCATGGAGGAGGGAAAGGCTGTCTGTATGAGGACTTCAAGAATCCTGGCATACCAGGCCAGGTCTTCAGAAGTCCTGTTTGCATGGATAAAATTGGTGGAAAGGATATTGATACTGAGGTCAGGCCCTGGAACACTAGTGTATTAGTTTGCTAGCGCTGCCAAAACAAAGCACCATAACTGGTGGCTTAAACAGCAAATTTGTTGTCTCATTATCCTAAAGTCTAGACTTCCGAAATCAGGGTGTTGGCAAGGCTGGTTCCTTCTGAGGGTTGTGAGGGAAAGATCTCTCCTAGGCCTCTCTCCTTGGCCTGTTGGTAGCCGTCTCCTTGTTCACATGATTTTCTTCTTGGATGTGTGTCTATCTCCACGTTTCTCTTTTTTATAACGACACCAGTCATATGGGATTAAGTCTTGCCTCAGTGACTTCATTTTTAACTTAATTACCTCTCTGAAGACCCTATGTCCAAATAAGCTCACATTATGAATTACTGAGAGTTAGGACTTCAACATGAATTTTTTTGGGGAAAAATTCAATCCATAACAACTAGGATTAATACTCCCGAGCAACAAGGGGAAATTAAAACTCCTCCAACATCTGCGGTGGGAAGAGTATTCTGAATAGACAAGGAACTCTCTTTAAGGAAGAAAAGAGCTGAAGTTCTTCTAGTGCAGGTTCTGTGTGAATTAATTCGAAGGTCCCAAGACAGGGAGGAAGATAATTCAAAAACAAAAAAGACCAGCTTCCAGCAGCAGCAAGAGCAGCAGGTACACAAGCTCCAGGGGCCAAGGTTGTCCTGGTTACCATTTTGGAGGCAGCAGCAGAGGCACAGTGCCTTGTAGAATCAGAAAGACACAAGCATCTTCTACTGATGCTCATGCTGCGTGGCTTTTCAACTCTGGCATTTTTTTAAAAATCTCATTGGGGAGCTCTGTTTATAGGTTCAGCTGAGGATTAGGTTTTAAAGGAAAGGAAGAAAATCAGGAGGGATGCAGTAGATAAGTTGGTGGGAGACTGTGCCATTCGCCCTTTGGTCTTTGACAGTGGACCACCCAAAGAAATGGAGTGGGCAAAGAACCAGGTAGGCGATCTCATTTAATCCTCCCCAAAGGGTTTTTCTTAGCTTCTTCTCTGTAACCATGACCACATTGTAATTAATTAATTAATCACTTGCCATTATTGATGTTTGTTTACCCACCCCTCCCCCCAATTTCTATGTTGAAGCGCTAACCCTCAATGTGACTGTATTTGGAGATAGGGTCTTAACAGAAGTAATTGAGGTTAAATGAAGTTATAAGAGTACAGCCATAATCCCATAGTATTAGGGTTCTTACAAAAAGAGACAACAGAGTGCGTGCTCTCTCTGTGTGTATGTGTGTATGTGTGTGTGTGTGTGTGTGTGTGTGTGTGTGTGTGTGTACAAAATGAGAAGGCGACCTTCTGCGAGCCAGGAAGACAGCACTCACCAGGAACCAGATTGGCTGACACCTTGATCTTGGACTTCCCAGCCTCCAGAACTGTGAGAAATAAATTTCTGTTGTTTAAGCCACCCAGTCTGTCGTATTTTGTTATAGCAGCCTGGTGGATTAATGTGATTGATTTAAATTATGTCTTCCCTATTAGAAGACAGAAACCAAGCATCTCTATTTCCCAAACATCACCAGTTCCTGGCATAATGGCTTGTACGTGGCAGGCACTGAATAAATATTTGTTGAATGAACAAATGGTTAGCAAATCAACAGCAGGGTAGGTCTTATTATCTTCATTTTAAAGTGGAGAAAATTGATAGCTGTGAAAAGATAATTAACACTTACAATCTAGGGACACAAATGGCATTTCCTTAACCAAAGTTAGCTGAAAGTAGACCAGGATCAAATAACATCTTAAGGCACAAATTACGTTAAAAGTTGCTTTTTAGTTGGTCCACGAGGAGGGTCATACTTGGTTTGATTTCACTTTAGTGTCCTCCTTCTAATCAGGATTAGAGATTTGCCAATCCACATCTCGTTCTTTCCCTGTAAATCGATGCTCTCAGAGTCAGCAGCATAGTACATAGATGGGACATAGGGTCCCATAAAAAGATAAAAAGCTTTGAGGAATGTCATTGCCAAAGGCAATATGAGGATTGTGAGGGTATCAGAGGATGAGCATTTGTCTGTCTCCTGAGAGAACTCACAGGGTGGCACTATCTCTGTACAGGGTCTGTCTCTGCCCTGCAGGTTTAGAAACTGGATCCATCAGCACACTGAGTGTGGATCCATCTCTCAGCTTCAGCTCCGGTTAATTAAGCTCTGAGAGCTGATGCATGAAACCAGAATGTCAATTTGTTGAATCACAAGAGGATTGGATCCGCCTCTGTGTCTGGAATACTTGTCTCCACATGGCTTGCACATTCTTTCACTGAAGACAGACCTCCAAGGAAGGCAAATTATCAGAAGGCACTGGGATTATTCAAAGCTATTGGTTGAGGCGCCATCTCCAGTGAGCATTTCTTACATGGGCACTATTGATATTCACTATTCTCATGCTCCTATTTCTGTGCTTTCTTGGCTGACCACCCCGGCTCTAACTGGCTTTTTTAATCTTTATACTCGCTAAGCTTTCAGACTTATTCTGTCTCTTTCAGATCACTTTATCCATCTCTTCTCTGATCTGTTTTGTGTAGTTGTAGAACTTAATTCTCAGAAGATAATCTTATTTCTTTAATTTTCACATACTTGTGAGAGAGCTCACGAAATTCTTCAATAACCAAATAGGTAGATGACTTCTTGTAGTTCTGTCTCACTTTATCCAAAAGAGATATTTGAGAACACTTATTGGCGATCCTATGTCCCATCTTTGTACTATGCCCAAATTACTCACTTTCTCTATTTGAAGATAATCTTCAATTTAATTACCACTTACTTCTTGATTTTTAAAATTGGCTCATTCAGTACAGTTGACCCTTGAACAATTCAGGGGTTAAGTGCACCAACTCCACACCCCCTGCACAGTAAAACAACTGCCTGTAACTTTTGACGCCCCCAAAACTTAACTACTAATAGCCTACTCTTGACCAGAAACCTTACTGATAACATAAATAGTTGATTAACATGTATTCTGTATGTTATATGTATTATATACTGTATTCTTATGATAAAGGAAGCTAGAAAAAAGAGAATGTTATTAAGAAAATTGTAAGAAAGAGAAAATATGTTTACTATTCATTAAGTGGAAGTGGCTCATCATGAAGGTCTTCATCCTCACCATCTTCACATTGAGGAGAAGGAGGAAAGAGGACGGGTTGGTCTTGCTGTCTCAGGGGTGGCAGAGGCAGAAGAAAACCTGCATGTAAGTGGACTTGCACAGTTAAAAATCTGTGTTGTTTAAGAGTCAACTGTAATGTGATTCACAGCGTGGGACATTCTACAAGGACATTCTACATTAACATTTCAAAATGTTAATATCAAGAAAAAAATGGGTGGACTGTTTTGTCAAAAGAGTCATCACAATGAAATTCAATGCATGAAACTTGATTTGCTCCAGGTTAAAAATAAAAATTCAGGTATAAGAAATATTGTTGGGAAAAAGGTAGAAATTTGAATATGGACTTGTTATTAAGTGACATTATGGAACAATTACTAATTTCATTTGGTATAATAATGGTATTTTGGTTGTATAGGGGACTGTCTATGCTCCAGAAATGTAGGCAGGGTGTTTAGGGCTGAGGTTACAATGTCTAAAACTCACTATAAAGTGACATGAAAATTATGTCTATCTATCTATGGAGAGAGAAACAAATATGGCAAAATGTTAGCAATGCTGAATCTAGGTGGAGAGTAAATGAGTATTTATTTTACTATTCTTTCATTAGGAAAATCTTTAATGTCTGTTGAGCTTCAATAGCCTAGGGTTTGATGTAAAGCATAAATGAGCTTAATTTTATGTTTGCTCTGCCCTCTTAGGTAAAAAGACATAGCCCTCAGCTATGGCCAAAAAAGGGCTTCAATTTGATAAATAGTTCATTGATATCACTGTTTTTCCCGCACATTTTCTCACTGATATTTAAATGCTGAGCTTAAGTTTTCTATGGGCGTGCTTAATGGACTAAAAGATAACTGAATTTTAAATTAATCAAATTGACCAACCAGTAAGCATTTATCAAGAAACTCCTTTGAAACTACCTGTTAGGTACTGTAGGAGCACAAAAGAAATAGGACATCATCTCTGCCTCAAGTAACGTAGTGTTTTGGGGAAGACCCAAATGGTATATACAAAGCAATCAAGGAACAACCTTGGACCTTGTAGTCCACCAGGATTTCCAAAAATAGAAAGAGAATTGAAAGTCACTTGGCTAGGACAAGCCTGTGGAGGAGCCGGCATGAAGAAAAAAGAGCAACTCATTCCCTTCCTGTCCACCAGTATTTTATTTATGTGTCTGTCCTTAATTATACTTTTTTGTTTAATTTCCTTATCAAAATCTGAATGTCTTAAAAAGCAGATGGGGGGCAGGTCATTAGGGGATGTAAGTTGGGAGGGAAGTCAGGCAGGACCAGGGTTTATGCAGAAGCTGCAGGTGAAGTGGTTGGCAGGGGAAGGTCAGGTGCAGTGGAGTGACCAGCAGTGGATGACCCAGGCAGGAGCCATGGCCAAATGTTAGAAATGCTGTTAAGAAGTTGTTCCAGGACCTAGGGCAGGGTCGGAACAAGAGGTGAGTTTAGCTATTGAGGTTCTGTATTAAGCACCAAGGTTAATTCCTGGGGAAGCCAAATGTGCCTAATAGGAAATCTTTCCAAATCTTCAATATTGGGGACTGCTAGGTATAGTTTCCAGTGTCAGGGGCTGTGTCCCCACTCTTTAGCTCCACTCACTGACCAGGTCTGTGAACAGTGCCGTGGGCTTCCCGCACTCACAGCTTCATCATCTCCATTTGCTCTCTTCCCCATAAGATACCAGGACACTCAGGATCTTCCCTCGCAATGGAAATTTGGGTTTTGGGCTGGGTCTTTGGGCTGGACTTTGATACTCTAAGTGTTTGAAGACTATTTTGAAAGAGGTGTAAGAAATTGGGGCCAATTTGTGTTAGAACGCTGATCATCTTGAATAATGTATTCCTCCACTGCCATGGGGATAGCTTTAAGGGGATTTTTTAAAAAGGCAAATATGATCTGTACCAATAAGATCTCTTAAGAAGGTAGAATTAGAGCAAAATTAATGCTCACAGAATTCTGATTTCAATATATTTATTAATCACATTTCTCCTACACACATACATACACACATACACACAAACACCTGCACGAAGAGTTTGTAGTGACTAATCCAGTCAGTACTGTGGACTCTGGTCTTAGGAAAGTGTGAGGCAGTGTCTTCAAGGGTAGTAGAGACAATTTGCCTCAAAGATACTCTATTCTCAGGGTCCCAAAGCCAAAGAAGTTTGCACAGACCCCTCCCTGTAAGGTAATTGTCTCCTCATTCATGTCTGGCAAGATCAGGCCATGTTTGCTGTTATGATGATTTGAAATATCGACGGGCCTGGTCTAGTTTGGAAGAAGCAGAGGTGTGTCTTATCTCTATGGTCTTTGATTTAGGTTGGCATATTTACTCACCAGGTATGTGCTCTGGTACACAAACGCAAATTTATACCCTCGGTCATGTTTTGCAAACCATTTCTTCCCTCTTTGCAGTCTTGTTATGATGGAAAAAATTTCCTTTCTTTTTCAAATTAATTTTATTCTTATTTTTTAAATTACAAGAGTAGCATACATTCATTGTAATCAGAGAGATAATGCTAAGATATGTAGAGAAAAATTTAATAATCCCTGTCTTCCCTGGCCCTCTCTCTTCCCACCCCTCTGAGGTGGTAACAGATGTTAATAGCCTGGTGTGTACCTTTGCACATCTTCCTTCCTCCATGATCTCCCTACAAACACTCAGACACACACACGCTCACACACGTAGTGTGTGTCCAGGGGTCCTAAGTGGCTGCAGGAATGGAGTCTTCATTATTAGGGTGAGAAAATGATAAGACAAAACAAGTCACCCTTCAATTTCCGCCTCCATGGAATTCAAAGTCTTCCATTTACATTTTTTATAGACTTTTTTTTTAGCATTGTCTTAACGGTTCTGAGAACATATTACCTTGAAAAGGTAAACATAGAGCCAAAGAGGTGAAAGCTCCTCTGCATCAGACCAGAGAAGGTTGCTTTAGCCCTGCCACTTCTCACTACACTGGGGCAGGTGAGCAGTGATTCACCAGGATTTCAGTATTTATTAAGTGTCAAATAGAAACAAATATTTATTTCTATTACTAGAGCAACAGAAAAATATTTTGACCAGAGGCCTGGAATCTACCACTGTGTGAATTAGCTGAGCAGCCCCAGTCAAACGTGAGCCAGCCCAGAGCAGTATAAGATTTAAAGGCAGTAAGCAAAGATACCACACAGGTTCTGTAAACTTGGCCTCCCAGCCTAACATACATACAGTTAATGGCCACTGGCAGGCATGCTCCTCACTGATTATGGGGAAACCATCCAATTTGGCTATGTCTTTACATAGAAGCTAGGTTGGAAAGTCAACTGGAGCTAGTGGCAAAGCTTCTTCTTTCTTCTTCTCCTCCTCCTCACTTTTTTTTTTTTTTTGAGACAGCAGGGTTTCACTCTGTTGCCCAGGCTGGAGTCCAGTGGTGTCTTCATAGCTCATTGCAGCCTCAAACTCCTGGGCTCAAGGGATCCTCCTGTCTCACCTTCCCATGTAGCGGGGACTAATTCCCATGTAGCGGGGACTACAGGCACACCCCATGACACCCGGCTACTTTTTTCTTAATTTTTTAGAAACAGTCTTGCCATTTTGCCCAGGCTGGCCTTGAACTCCTGGCCTCCCAAAGTTCTAGGATTACAGGTGTGGGCCACCACTGGGCCAAAGCTTCTTAATTATGGAATAAAAGCTAGCTCAAAGTGCCTGGAGGCTTGAGCTAAATGGTGAGACTCTTAGTCTCACCTTCTCTGTGCTGGAGCTTGCTGACTTGGGGAGACCTCCCCAGAGAACAGACCTTCGGGGACTGCCTTTGGTGGTCCTCAGCTCTGGGAAATCAGTCAAGCAGGAAACCTGCAGGTACACAGCTCAAAGGACCCGCCTAGTTTGCACTATTGCAGAATGTTAGCTTTTGCAGTCTGTACATCCCCCCGCCCCGCCCTGAGACAGAGTCTCACTCTCTTGCCTGGGCTAGAGTGCCCTGGTGTCAGCCTAGCTCACAGCAACCTCAAACTCCTGGGCTCAAGCGATCCTCCTGCCTCAGCTTCCCGGGTAGCTGAGACCACAGGCATGCACCACCATATCCAGCTAATTTTTTCTATTTTTAGTTGTTTGGCTAATTTCTTCCTATTTTTAGTAGAGACGGGGGGTATCGCTCTTGCTCAGGCTGGTCTCGAACTCCTGAGCTGAAGCAACCCTCCCACCTCGGCCTCCCAGAGTGCTAGGATTATAGGCATGAGCCACTGCACCTGGCCCAGTCTGTACTTTTGACGTTTAATTTCCCCTTCCTTTTAGCGTGTGATTCTTTTTCTTGTCTTTCTAGTACATTTATTTAGCTGACATTATTCTTTGCCTATTTTGTCTTTTAAACTTCAGTTTTTTAATCTTTCGTATTTTATATTATTTATTCTTACTGTTTATTTTGCTTCTTAATCTTTCTGCTATTTTATCTTATGGTCATGATAATGGTATAATTTTATTTTCAGTAAGCTCCCTTTACTAACATTTATTTCCACATAATGTCTTATCTGGCTATGACCATAACTATGTAAGGGGACAGAGAAGTGGGGCCACAAACGGGAGGATTGTGAAGAGGGCTCTTGGTAAAATAAAGAGGAAACTTTTTCTTCCCCCCAACCCCTCAGGACTATTCAGCAATCGAAACTAATTCATCTGTTTTCTTCACAGTTGGATTCCTTTCACCAAGACCCCTGGACTTCGTTATGCAGTAGATCCTCAGGCCGAGGAAAACAGTATCTAAGTCTACCAAAGAGGCATCTGAACCACTGGAGCTTCCTGCAGCATCTTGCCACCCGGCGGGCGGGAACTGGGAGAAGCCTGAGGCGGTGTCCCCAGGGCTGTGGAAGGGGGTCTGGCGGGACTGCAACAGTCACAGCTGGCAATTAGTGGAGGTAATCATGTTTGTAATCCTTGAGCTAATGGTATAGCAAGACTGTGAATTTGTTCATAACTAAAGCTGGCGAGAGCGTTCTTACCCGAGGCAATGAGACAGCGAAAACCGCAGGAAGAAGCCCGCACAGGGACCGCACGTGATGGGTCCTGCGCGACCTCGCGTCTAACGGGCGGTGATGAGGTGACCCTGCTGCGGCCTGTTGGTGACCCTGCTTGTCCCACCCTAAGTGAGGGTGTCCTCTGAAGGGCGGAATCAAGCTCCGCATCAACTTTTGGGGAAGTCGGGTCCTCTCCTGGAAAAGGGGACGGAGTGGTCCCCAGGCAGCAGCAGAGGAAGCGCCCAGCTGTTTCTGGGTCTTGACCCGCCTTTGAGGTCTGACGCGAGGTGAGGCTGGGAGGCAGCCCCGGGGGGGGTGGGCTTCAAGGTGACGACGGAGGAACGGGACTCTGTAAATCAGATTACCCAGCTTTATGACATTCCCTGTTGTCGCTTGCCCCCAAGTATCTCCCAAGACTTTAGTAAAATGCTGTTTAAATGTTTCCTCTGGTCAAGCATGGTGGCCCACGCCTGTGGTCGCAGCTACTTAGGAGGCTGAGGCAGGAAGATCCCTTGAGCCCAGGAGTTCAAGGCTGCAGTGAGCTGTGATCCAGGCACTGCATTCTAGCTTGGTCTGCAGAGTGAGACCCTGTCAAAAAAAAAAAAAAAATTTTTCCTCTGTGACTCAGTGAAGCTGTGTTTCTCAAAGTAGGTCTGTAGATGCTTTCTTGAGGGAGTGAGGGTTCCATGAGAATTTCCAAACTTTGTGTTTTTGTTTTGAAGATAATCTTAAAGAAAATACATTAAAATGTTTTACCACACTATTTTAGTGCTTAACGCTGAGTTTGGTGCCAACTGAAGAACAAATAACATCATGGCATGCTATGGGAATACAGATTTTGCAGTCAGTTTGAATAGAGAAAGGTGGTGGAAAAATTGTTCAATTTTATGGCCCAAGGTAGTAAGGGCCTCTTCAATTCAAAAGACCTTCTATCATAGCAGTGGCCTATTATGTCCAGAGCAGAGTTATTGTGAGATATACCAACTTGAACTGTTGTTCACTAGCAGGAAAGAAACAGTAAGTAATTTTTATTCAGTAGTATTTTTAATGTTAATCTTCAGTATTGTTTTTTATTATTATGTATTTATTGGGATGTACTATTAAATTTATCAGCCTCTCAAATTAATGAATCAGTAATTAAAACAAGCTTATTACCAAAAAGGATAAATGCTATGATGACATGAAGAAAGACTTAAGTGATGGTTTCAATATTGTTCAAAAGCCAAAAGAATCAAGTGGACAGAAAGTGAACCATGAAATATACAAATAGTAGCTTTACTAACCCAACATCACCAATTTAGTTCCGGCAAAACATCATCCATCACACTGATGTTTTCATTTTGAACTCTAATGGTTTTATATGTTTGTTTGTTTTTAATTTGCAGCTTTGCTTGAATTTTAGAGTGATTTAAGAGTTATATGTATGAGAGATTTATACCTACTTTTATATTTGTTTCATTTTAAAGTAGCATAATAACAATGTTGATCAACAGCAGGATTTTATGGAAATTTTTTCCTTAAATATTATTCAAGCCTATTCAAATCTATTATAGAGAATTAATGGCTAATTCTTATGTCTACTCTTGCTGTCTCAGGCTAAAGGGGTCATAGCACCTCTTAAGGCTGGGGTTGAGGTTGAGGCAATTAGAGACAAGGGAAGAAATTGGGGATGAGTTAAATATTTGTAGACCAATTCATCCTGTCCATGTGGATAATTGCCCCTTAGTCGCAACCTTTGCGAATTTTATTTTATTTTGGTAAGGAAGCTGATTGTTTCCGTAGGCCTTATAGGACACCTGAGTTCTAAGAAAATCAGAAGAGAGTTCTGTTGGCAAAACCAAATAGAGTAAAAGTGGATATTGAGGTAGGCATAGAAAACTAGAAATTTAGGTTTGTGGAGATGAGATGAAACTTATGCGTGTCACAGATAGGGTCAGGGAGAATGCGTTGAACAGGTAGGCCGTTGCACAGTGACACAACTGCACTGTCACCGCACTGCTGCATCCGGAAGAGTCCATTCCACAGTATCTGCGGTACATTGTATGTGCATGTGTGTGTGTATGTATGTGTGCGCGCGCCGGTGTGTTAGTGGTGAAGGTCCCCAGAAACTTGCCTACAGGTGTGTGCGAGCTGGTAGATGGGCTGTCTGGATGAATGGGAGACCTCTTTCCCCAAAAGGGTTTGTTCTGAGGCTTCCTTTCAGGTGTAAGTTCAGATGTATTCTGGGGTTTCCTTGAGGTTGGAGACAAGATCCCATGACTGCTTTTCAAAACTGTTCCTTTCCATTACAATCAAGTTTTGGAGTGATTCACGGTGCTAGTGGAAGGCCACATTCCTTCCACCACTTCTTCCGCTGTTTATCTCAGTTCTGTGTCTTGGTTGTTGTAAGCAAGTGGATGGCATAGAGAACTAGATCTTGGCTAGTTTATCTGGGAAGGGTGAAAGACAGGGTGAATCCACACAGATGATGTCATCAGAGAGAGAACGCCAGGGATTATTGACATCTGTGACTCAGCCACTTTCCAATATTGGGGAGATCTAACGTTTATGTAGAAGAGGGCATCTGCTTTCTCCACTGCTTGGCGCTGATCAGTGTAAGTCTGGGTGTGCCAGAGGATAACTGACTGATGCTGTGAGCTGCCTGTAGTTCCTCTGTGTACTGGTCAGCTGCTGGGTGGTAGTTCCCCCATACACAGACATGTACTGCAGATACTGCGGAATGGACTCTTCTGGATGCAGCAGTGCGGTGACAGTGCAGCTGTGTTATCTGTGCAATGCATTCTCCCTGACCCTATCTGGGAGTGATGGGTGGAAGACAGGTGAACTAGAAAATGGAGAGGCTTTGAGTAATACCTTCTAGAATAAAGAATACAAATTAGGATGTGAGGTTTTCTTATTCTATGTTCTTATGACGACCTGTAGTTTTCTTTTGTTACCTGTAATAGTTTGTAATGACATATTTGTATATCTATTTAGTTAACGTCTGTCATATATCTTATATTTTAAGCTATATAAGGGTAGGGATTGTAGCTACTTTTACTTACTGATGAATCCCAATGGCTGGTACAGTGCCTGAGAGAGAGTGGGTTTTCATCAAATTCTTTAAGAATGACTGACTGCTATTTCGAATTAGACGTTTTAGTTATCTATTGCTGCATAACAAACTACCCCAAAACTTAGCAGCTTAAAACAATAAACATTTATTATCTCACAGTTTCTGTGGGTCAAGAATTTGGAAGTAGATCAGGGAGGTGGTTCTGGCCCAGGATCCTTCATGAGATTGCAGTAAAGATGTTAGCCAGGATGCAGCCATCTGCAGGTTTGATTAGGGTTGGAGGATACACTTCTTAGACGGTTCATTCACATGGCTGCTAGTAGGTTTCAGTTCCTTTGGGCTTTTCCCTCCATTTAAAAAATTGATATGTAATTCATGTACCCCTTTAAAGTATACAATTCAGTGGTTTTTAATAATTTTACAAAGTTATGCAACCATCACCACTATCTAATTTCTAGAATATTTTCATCCCCCCAAAAGAAATCCTGTATCTATTAGCACTTACTTACCACTCTTCCCTCTCCCCAGGCCCTAGCAACCACTAATCTTCTTTCTGTCTCTATGGATTTGCCTAATCTGGACATTTCACATAAATGGAATCGTATAATATGTGGCCTTTTTGTCTGGTTCCTTTCACTGACTTACTATGTTGTCAAGGTTCATCCATGATGCAGCACATCAGTACTTCATTCCTTTCTATGGAAAAATAATCTTTCATTGTATGGATAGATCACATTTTGTTTGTTCATTCATTAGTTGATGAACATTTGGGTTGTTTCCACTTTTGTGTGTGGATTTTTTTGGCCTTTGTCACCCTATTTCCTCTGCCTTTTTGTCACTGAAATTTGAAGACAATAAAACATGATTCCCTTTCTAACACCTCTTAGTGCCTTTCAACTGAAGCTCATAGTCAGGAAGTCCAGTCTGGTCTAAATAAACTCTTGGTTAGTCATGGTAAAACCAGGAAGAGGAGGATGGGGCTGGGCCAAGTGGTAAAACATTCAAGTGATGAGGAGAAAAAGAGGCACTGGAGGAAGAAAAGGGAGGGGAAAAGGAGGAAAGGCAGGGAAAATATGAATAACTGAGAGAAAATTGGGAAGAAAAGGGGATTGAGGAGAGAATCCTCCAAAAGCCAACTTGACTCAGTCTTCCGGCTCCCACTGTGGTCAATTCTTTTTGTGTTAATTCAGAATTTAGGCCAACTTTGGGCTTAACTACTTTGAGATTGCTGGAATGTTGCTCCTCTGAAGTGTTCTAGTGCAATATGACACAAGAATTTGGCCATGTTTTTATGAGTTTTATGTGGAGCTTTCCTCATGCAAGTGTTCACAAATGTAGTCTGAAGAGGACTCAGGACTGAGACCCTAACAGAGGCTCTGGTTAAATTTTCAGTGACTTGTACCCACTTCTGAAGATTTTAACTCCAGGCTAAGACTGTTATTCTGCTATAGTGGAGCCTCTCTCTGCTAATTCAGTGTTGGGGCTCAGAACATGATACCCCAAAGTTTGGCATCTTGGCATGCTGAGTACTTTGAACTGAAGAAAACTGGAAAGGCCTCAGAATCAAGATCTTTCTGATCTTCTCCTGTCCTCCTGTCTCCTGCTGCTCCTTGGAACAACTCATAGAAACTGTTAGGGTGTGAAGTCCATACTCGGGGGGAGAAAGAATTCTCAATGAATAGGATACATAGAAATAAAAGTTTATTTATTTTCCTGAGAAAGAAAGAAAGAAAGAAACAGAGATAGAGAGAGACAGAAAAGGAAAGAGAGAGTGGCTGCAACACACGGAGGGAGAAAAGCAATGTTGGGCTAAGAGGAAAGTTGCTTGGTGCTTTTAAAGGCTAGAAATGGTGCTTTTTCCCTCTGCTTCAGGGGACTTATAAGAAAAGCAGCTGTGAAGCTGCTGTGTTGGCTTTTTCTGTTTCTCACCTAGCAGACTGATTAGCAGAAATTAGTTTCTTCTTTCTTCTTGATAGCAGGAGGTATCTGGTACTGTCTCTTCTTGAGGAAGTCGGGGAAGTTCACAGTCCTATCATCCCCTCAGGAACTTTTTCAAGGCTGAGAAAGAACTCAGAGATAGCAAAGTTAGGCCACACATGTTTTAATTAAACAAAGGGTAGTTGTGTTGTGAGCTTATTTCTCTTATTTTCTGTTTGATAGTTTATTTCCTCTGTTAGATGGGTTATTAGTAAGACCACCTTTCAGAAACCACAATTCCTCTTCCCCAAAGCAGGTTATAGAAACCATGAGTCTTTGGGTCTTCATTTTTGAAGGCTCTCAAGTCATGTAAAGTTTTGATTAAAAAAAGTTGTTATGCTTTTCTCTTGCTAACCTGTCTTTTATTATAGGAATGTCGGCTGTGACTGTTATAGTGGGTGAGAAAAGGTATCATACCTCTCTGTCTACACCAGTCAGTTTACTACATAATTTTGGAATTGAGAGTGATTTCAGATGTCATCTAATTCAAGTCATCTTGGCTTTGACCACAATAAATCTGTGCATCCATTTCCTGAATTGTAAAACAAGGTTAAAATATTACTTATGTCAATAAGGTATTATGAAAATTACATAAGTTAATGTGACTTACATAAATGTAAAGCACTTTGAACCATGCACATAGTAAATGCTCAAAAAATGTGAAACATTATTATAACAGTTGACTTATATTAAACCTGTTATTGCAAAAGTAACTGTTCCTCTCTGTCAGCAGATCTCAAAGTCTGGTGTGGGGACCTATGGGAGTGGGGATAGGGATTTCCTGGAGACCCTTTTTAGGGGTCTGTGAGGTCAAAACTATTTTCTTTCTAATACTGATGGGTTATTTCCCTTTTTCATTCCTATTCTCTCAAGTGTTTTTCAGAGCTGTGCGAAGTGATAACGTAAACACACAGACGCAGCTAAAGAATCCAGCTCCCGTCTATTAAGCCAGACATTAGACTTTTTTCACTAAATGTCTTAATTTAAAAAGTTACTTGTTATAAAAATGTTATGTTAACGTATACTGTATTAGTTATTTTAAATAGACATTTTCAAACTTTGTTTTAAGTCTAATACAATAAATATTGATATACCCTGCAGAAACAAAAGCTCTTTGGGGTCATCATCCTCAATAATTTTTAAGACTGTAAAGGGATTCTGAGGGCAAAGTTTGAGAACCAATGCTCTGAAGCAACCCGTGTCTGAACAAAAGTGGACGCCTTGTGATTGCCATTGCATCAACCTTTCAGGCTCCACGCGTTTTTCTTGTGGTTTTTTCTGCCTAGACTGAACTTCTTCCATCTCTGCCTACCAAAAATCGTACCCCTCCTTCAAGTGCATCTAGAACTGGTTCTCCTAGAAGCTGGTCCAGATTTCGCACCCTCCTGGGCACCCTCTTCCTGGATGCTGGGCCCTCGCAAGAATGTCCAGGCCTCCCTGGGACACGTGCCCTTCTCAGCCTTAGGTTAACACTCTGCATTGACTGAGACTCTCTCGCCGGCAGGGTCTAGGTTTTTCCAGACCTGGGCGCTCCTCCCATCACCAGCCCGGCACAGCGACCACACGCGCTGATTAAGAAGTGGTGCCTGGTCTCAAATAGGCCGGAGAGGCGCCAAGAACCACCACCGAGTCAACTAGAGCCCATCGGTGGCTAGGCGCTGCGCAAGACACAGTGCGCCGACCCGCCTGCTGGGCTTTCCGAGAGCGCCCCGCCATGTGGGGGCGGAGCCACGCGCCCAAAGGGCGTGGCTTCCAGCTGGCGCGGGAAAGGGGCCTGCGCCGCCTGCGCGCGCACAGTCGGCGGCCGCGCGCAGTACACTGAGGGCCGGGATGGCGGCGGCGGCGCCGGCAGCTGGAAGCGGGACTCCTCGGGAGGAGGAAGGACCTGGTGGGGAGGCAGCGGCCCCGCAGCCCCAAGCCCCGACGAGTGCACCCGGGGCTCGTCTCTCGAGGCTGCCTCTGGCGCGAGTGAAGGCCTTGGTGAAGGCGGACCCCGACGTGACGCTAGCGGGACAGGAAGCCATCTTCATTCTGGCGCGAGCGGCGGTGTGACGGGAGCGCCAGGGCGCGAGGGCGGGCGGGGAAGCGTGGCGAGGGGCGGGGCCTCGGGCCTTCCGAGGGGCGGAGCTTGGCGGCGGCCTGGGTGGGATTCTGAGACGCGAGTGTAGACCCGGCTGTGGGAGGAGTATCTGGTACCTGCAGGAGTTGTATTGGTTTATTAACGCACCTGCCTCCTGTTAAGGGCCCGGGCAGCGACGTTAATTTTCGTTTCCAGTGTCTAACAGAACTTGTAGGAGTGTCTAGTGAGTGAGTGGTGTTGATTTAAAAGTAAGGGAAGAGGGACGTGTCATTCTGGTGTACTGGAGGAGAGGGTAGCGGAATCGATCTTCTTGAAGCCCAGGACCACCTTAGCTTCGAGAACATCCCCATGCGCCTGAGCCTCCCTTCACCCTCCCTCCCCTGACTCACAAACCGGAGTGCTCACGTCCTCAGTGTGCTATAACATATTGCAAGAACTCTGCTTGTTTGCTTCACAGGAACTGTTTGTGGAGACCATTGCAAAAGATGCCTACTGCTGTGCTCAACAAGGAAAGAGGAAAACGCTCCAGAGGAGAGATTTGGGTAGGGTGGCACTGTGGTGTCTGGGGGCAGCCAAGAGAGGGCTGGGCTAGGCTTCCCTTTTCCCTCTGGTCTGAGAGGTGCCACCGGGTCTCCCCCTATGATGTTTTCCGTTGGCTTGCCACAATGTCAGAAAGCCCTACCTCTATAGTCTCTATGCTTCGGGGAGCTGGAGGGGTGGGTGGTGGGGCAGAGACTGAAAGGTGTCTGGGGGTTGCCAAAGCTGAGCCTTCATACCTTTCTGCCATATTGTACCAGAAAAAGACATTTCTTTTTACCTAGCAAATGGGGGTTTGATTTCTGACTATTGTCTGGCTGGTAACCCTCACCAGCTTTCACACACTGTATTTTCACACTCCCTGTTATATTGCTATACTGTTCTCTGATGACTTTTAGAGCAAAGAGAATAAATAAATTTAGGAGTAAGCCAGGGTTGTCAGAGGGTTCCGTCCTCTCTCCTCCCCTGTTGAATAGTATTTGCCTAGGCTTTTCTTGCTCTTGTAGAGAGACCAGTGAGAGTTGGTGGTAGAGTCAAAATGGAGCTCAAGACAGCAAGGGTCGCATTTTATAAATCCCTCATTTGCGTAAAGCCTCATGCCCTTCACTGTGTGGATCGTACTGTTTGTGGACTGATGTCCGTGTGACTGGAGTTAGTCAGGTATCCCTTTACCTTGTGTTTCAGATAATGCAATAGAAGCAGTGGATGAATTTGCTTTTCTGGAAGGTGAGTTCTCTATGAGTGGGCAATCATTTCCACCTGTATTTTTCATGTTAATGATGTGAGTTCGAAACCTTATAAAATGGATGTCTGGTTCTTTCTTCTGTAGGGATAATTCTTTCTCCCTGCTTGTTATTAGGATAGGAAAAACTAACTTGCTAAGCCTAGTGAGGCTGAGTTTCCTTCCTTAGGGAATTAGAATTTCTATTGGAAAATTGCTAACCATAAAGCAATGGGAGGGACTGTAAAGACCCTAGTGACATTAGATAGATTCAAAAGTTTGATTGCTACTTTGGTTTCCATCCCCAAATAAAAATCTTGCCTCATTATCATAATGTTAGAGGTCAGAAACAATTGTCAGCATTTAAAGGGTTACCTCTTGTTCCTTTTTCTTCAACAGTCTGTGTAAAATGATGATTTTGTTGCAGTGAGATTCTGTACTTGCCTGTATTTATTTGTTCTTAGGAGTCATGGATTAACTTGGGTACTAAATTTTGTCATTGACATAGTAAATATTTGAAATACCTCTCTTAGAGGTATTAGCTACCTTCTCTCAGGGCTACTTCTCTTAATTCCTAAATCTGATCAGCTTACTGTTCATTGCACATACAGTCATGTGCTGCATAATGACTTTTTGGTCACCTACTGACTGAATAGATGATGGTGGTCCCTTAAGATTATAATGGAGCTGAAAAATTCCCATTGCCCAGTGCTGAAGCCATCTTAACATCATAGTGAAATGCATTACTTTTTCTATATTTAGATACACAAATGCTTACCATTGTGTTCCAGTTGCCTACAGTATTCAGTATAGTAACATGCTGTGCAGGTTTGTAGCCTAGGATCAACAGGCTACACTATATAGCCTAGGTGTGAAGTAGGCTATACCATCTGAGTACACAACAATGTTCGCACAATGGCAAAGTCATCTAAAGATGTGACACATTTTTTGGAATGTATCCTCGTCACTAAGTGACACATGACTATATTTTGATTGGGTAGCTTTGTGTGAGCCACGTCCCCAATTCATTCTCACCTTTACCCTACCTGGGTGTTCCCATTACCTCCTTCAACCCTTACTACCTTCAGAAATCTTTTTTTATTTATTCCACTCTTTTTCACTCCTTTTTTCTGCATCTCTATATCAACCTAGGCTCCTGATCCTTTTATAGATATTTCTTAAATGTCTTATTAGATACATTCCGATGTCCAGCTTCATACATAGATTATTGAGTATTCTCTTAATTTGTAGATCTTCCTTTAGTTTCTGTTTCTGCCTGCTCATTTTTCTTAAAGATAAGTTTTGTTAGTTGTCTACCTAAGTCATGTAGCTTCTTGTGATGGACTCCCTGTAAGTTCTCCAGTCAAATATTTTTGGAGCCTACTTTACCTGTTGATTTTTAATTACCAGCTTTTCAAAGAGACAAATGATGCGTTCAAATTTGTATTTTAAATACATAACACTGCTGCTCTGTGGAGAGTTGTTATGCAGTCTTCCATTCTAGCCTCTACCATGGCATGCTACTTGGCTTGGATTTTTAATAAATGGCTATTTATTGAATGGTTGATGTGTTCAGTTTCCTCCTCTGCTCCAATTATCTCTGTAATTGAATCCCTCTGCTCTGTCCTGCATTGGTAGATCTGAATTTTAACCATTGTAGTCCCTATGGATTCAGTCTGTATTATATTATTTTGTACCTGGTAAAATAAGTGGTCTTATGTCCTTAGATGTGTATGGCCTAAGCAGATAAATTTTTTTTTTCCATTTTTAAGCAAAGCAATACATATCCATGCTTAAAAATCAGATAGTTACCTAATGGCTTATAATAGAGTAAATCTGCTGTCTGCCCACTGTTTTATTGCTTCTTTTTTTTAGCTTTTCTGGTGGTTACTTATATTTCTAACTAATGTACTCATCCCTTGATGTATCAACTGTAGACATTATGTATTGACTTCCTGCAGTGAAAAATTAAGATTTGGTTAACCTATAGTATCCCATACATTCACTCCCTCTTTTCTGATTTTTGGTAGTTGTAGCACTAGTTTTAGTTTCTTTTTTAGCTTTATAGTTTATATAACATACCAAAATATCTTTTATTGTTGTTGTACACAACTTTCAATGTATTTGTTGACTCCCCACTTTGAAAGGTATGATTATTAGTATGCCTATCTGCTCCTTTCTCCCTTTTAGCTCATTTCTAGCTCTCAGTTTATGTTGTTTATACTAGTACTTTGATATTGTCAAGACTGATAACATTTGTATCTTAGCATAATTAAATCTTCCATATTTTATCCATGGTCCATTGTAGAAGTTGAAAACCAGTGCTGTGAATAGTCTTCCTCTACCCTCTGTCCCTTAATCCCTTATTCCGGCCCCTTCCCTGCAGACAAGAGTTACTAGTTTCTTGTGCAGTCTTCTGGATATTTTATGCAAATATGTTTGTATGTGTGTATATACATTTTTTCTAAGTCTTATGAGCTGTAACACATATGTAAAGTATGTGCTATAAATGTATAGTCAATAAATAATAAAATGAACACTCTTGTAACCACCACCTAGACCAAGTGATAGAATATTGTCACCCCCAGAAGTCCCACATATGTTCCTTCTTCATCTGTTCTCATCCCCTTTCCCTGTACCCTGATGTTTTTGGTAATTACTTGATTTTCTTTATAGTTTACCACATGAATAGGCATCCTTAAACACTAGGGTTTAGTTGTTTTTTTTTAAGTTTTTGTAAATGGAATCAAGCCATATTTATTCATTGGTCATCATCTGTCCCACATCTGTTTTAATACATTTATGAGATTCATCTATGTGATTGTGCTTAGCTCTAGTTTGTTCATTTTCTTTGCTATGTGGTAGTACCACAACTGAACAATTTTAATGTTGAGATTTGAGTAACCTATTTTTGGCTATTATAAACAATTTGCTATGAACAATCTTGTACATGTTTCTCTAGGTAGGTGTGCATGTATGTATAAAATATATAAAATTGCTAGATCACAGGATATGTGGGGTATGCATATCTCCGTCTTTTGCAGGTAGTGCTGAACTTCCTGTATAACATTTCACATCCCTACAGGCAGTGTGTAATAATTCTCATTGCTCCTTATTCTCACCCACACTTGATATTATCAGAGAGAGTTTTTGATTTTTAACAAAGTGGTATGAATGTAAGTGATAATTGTGTAGTGGTTTTAATCTGCATTGCCCTGATAGCTAGTGACATTAAGCATCTTTTCATATGCATGTCCGTTTTTTGGGGGTGGGTGTGACCTATTTTTCTATGGGATATTTTGTCCTTTTTCTTGTTGATTTTTAACAATGCTTTGTATGTTTTGGTTACGAATCTTTTTCAGTATTTGGGAAACATATCTTTTCCTGGTTTATGCCTCGCCTTTTCACTCTGTAGGTTATCTTTTGATAAATATCAGTTCTTAAGCTATTTAAATGTATCAGTTTTTTCCTTTGTAGCTAGTGCTATTTGTGTCCCATTCAAGAAAATTTTCCCTGCTCCAAGATCATGAAGGCATTCTCCTATATGGTAAAATGTATAGCTTTGTCTTTTATAACAGTGGAGCTGACTTTTTATATACTGGGTTGAGTTTCATTTATTTCTTCATATTTAGGTATCCACTTGTTCATATCATTATCTCACTGCTTTGCAGTATAACCTTTGATAAATTAAAACTGTTTCTGACCATTTCGTTCTCTTCCATTATCTATATGTGTATTCCTACATCAATACCACACTCTCAATTATGGTAGTTTAATCTGAGGGAGCAAGTCTTCCTACCATGTTCTTTAAGTATCTTGGCTATTTTTAATTCTTTGTATTTTCATGTACATTTTAGAATCTGCTTGTCAAATTCCACAAAAAGGAATATTAATTTGGGTTGCATTGAATCTATAGATTACTTTAGGGGAGTAATCTTCACAATAGTGAATCTTCTAGTTCATAAACATGGTCTGCTTTTCCGTTTATTTAGATTTTTAATGTTTTTGATAAAATATTTTACCTGAGGAAATCTTGACATATTTTGTTAGGTGTTCTCTAAGTACTTAATATTTTTGATGCTATTGTTAATGGTATCTTTCTAAAGAAAATTTTATTTTCTAAATGTTTCTGTATGTAGAAATATAATTGATTTTATAAATTATAAAGAGCTACGGAAGCTGCTTGTTTTATTTATTTTATTATTTTATTTTAATTAGAGAAAGGGTCTCACTCTGTCACCTAGGCTAGAGTGCAGTGATGCAATCATAGCTCACTGTAACCTTGAATTCCTGAGCTCAAGCAATCCTCCCACCTCAGCCTCCTGAATAGCTAGGACTACAGGCATGCGCCACTATGCCTGGCTATTTTTTTTTTAATTTAAAAAATTTTCTGTAGAGGCAAGGTGTTGCTGTGTTGTCCAGGCTGGTCTCAAACTTCTGGCCTCAAATGATCCCCCTGCTTCAAGGCCTGAAGATTTTCTTTATATGTATATGTATGTATGTATTTAGCTTTATGAGTTGATTTCAGCAGGGACTTGCCATTATCAAAAAGAGGGACTAATTTTTTTTTTTTCCAATTAGAGGTGTTTTTCCTTTGTTTTGTTTTTCTTTTCCTTGAATTATCTGGGTTTTCCCCCCTCCAATTCATTTTAGTCTCTCCTTTCACTATGTAGACCTCCTTCAAATACCTGGTCATTTTCATTCTCTTAAGAATGAAGGAATAAGAAGGCTGTTTGGAAGGGGTGTGTGGGGGTGGAGGGGGGTTGTTGCCTGGCAGCTTTACTTTAGGGTAAACAGAGGTCGGACCAGGTGTTATGCTAGGGCCCCCCAGGGCCAGAATGCAGAAGGCTTAGGTGTGAGGAGATGGTATTTTCAGAAGCTGCTTTAGTTCTCTCCAGATAGTCCATTTGGTTCTTTAGAAGAGAGCCCTATGACCTTTTTTTCCAAGTTAGGTTTAAATGCCTGTCTTCTGGTAGTGTTACATGTAGGAAGGGTTGTGGGGAGATGAGAGCAGCTGTTTCTCATACAGACCCATGGGTCATTAACCCATTTTTTGTTTTGGATCTCTTTCTGTCATTCCTGGTAACTGAGTCTGGAGCCTCCCTATGGTTTTCCTAGACATGGAAACCCCCCTTCTTGGCTGCAGCCCCCTCTGTGTTCATTCTAAGCTAATTTTTCCTCTGCTCTATTTATAAATATAATTCAGTCAGATTTCTGTTATTCAATTTTTTGTTGAAATCCCTTAACTGCTACTGAGCCCCTATCCTTTATTCTAGATTTATACCTTTTTAAACGCTTTTTCCTTTTGAATGGAATCTTGGGTGGAGGGCTGCATACAAACTTGTGAACTCAATCCCCTGTCTGAAACCAGAACTTTCTAAAAAGAGTATATGCTCTTTGCTTAGAGAACTTATCTATTTTATATCATTCACCCTCCCTTTATATGGTCTTCACAAATGTTCATTGACAACTTTCTTAGCCCTTCTCCTACCTTTAATTCTAACTCTCCAAACCAGCATGCTTAATTCTTAACTGTTCACTCTCTGTAATGACATGTTTTTTCCCAGGGATCTATTGGATAGATACTCCTCGAAATTAGTATTTTGGTCTTAGAGAACTGCTGCCAATGTCAAAGCCCCTTCTGCTTTCACTTTGTCCAGTTTGTTACCCTAATCCGGAGGCACCTTGCTTTACTCACTGCTCTTTGTATATTTAGGTACTTTGGATTGATTGCTGAGCCGGGCAGTTTTGTGAGCATTCATCTGCATCCTTCAGCTCGTCCCTCTCTACAGGCCTCAGCTTTGAAGAACAGAGTCTTTGCACTTACACTCTTCCTGTTCTACCTTCACCTACGCCGGGATAAGCAGAGATCTCATCTGCTAGCTTTTCTCTACAAGGTCTTCCACTACTTATGTCTGTCTTCCATGTCAAGCCTGGATGCAGCTGCTGCTGTTTGGAGCAGAAATGAAGAAAGTGTTCTGCATAAGTGGCTTACGGAATAAGGAGGACCAGAATAAAGGTCTTTGGTCAACTTCAGTCTAATGTGTTTTATAATCTTGGCTTTGTTCTTGCCCCCATGACTGGAGAGCCGCCAGGCCCAGTCACAGGCATTCCTGATCTTCCCTGCCAGCCGTTCTAAACTGCAGTCCTTTCATTAATTTTGTTCTTCATTTTTCCACCACATCACCAGAATGTGGTTCTAGAATTTACAGAATGCCACTGGTGCTCAGGAGTCCAAATAAATATGGTCCTAGATTGAAAACCAGTTAAAATTTTTTTAACAGTTTTAATTATTGAGACATTCACATATCATACAGTTGACCACTTTAAAGTGTACATTTCAGTGATATTTCATGTTTACAGATATGTGCAACAATCACCACAGTCAATTTTAGAACATTTTCATGGGAATAGAATCATAATATATGGTCTTTTGTTGTTTTTTTTTCACTTAATGTTTGGCTTTTTTCACTTAATGTTTTTAAGGTTTATCTAAATTGTGGCAAATTATGTATGAAATTCTTTTAACCATTTTTATTAAATGTATAGTTTGGTGGCATTAAATATGTTCACACTGTGCAACCATTATTATCCATCTCCAGAACTTTTTTAAGTCTTCCCAAACTGAAACTTCATACCCATTAAACAATAACTTCCCATTCCCCCACTGGGAGCACTACAGTGGAGTTTCCTAGTAGTGTAGATCATGTGTAGGGATGGAGAAAGGCAAGCTACAGAAACCTGATATTAGCCATATGCAGGCCTAATTAAAAAGACTCAGAGCAAATTATGCCCAAAAATAGAACAGTTAAAAATTTGTCTTTGTTTGTGTCTGAACCAGGGATCTGACATTCAAGGCTAAATATCTCTGAACATCTTGGTGTTTAAAGCATTTTTTTTCATTTTTCCTAACTAATTGGTTCAGAATGTTCTCTACATCATTTTGGATTTTTTATGCTCTTTAAAGTTTTATGTTTCATCCTGCCTCCTTTTCCATAGGAACCTAGCGTCCCCAATCAGATGTATAAAATTTAGGTAACTTGGGATCTTTAAGAAATAACGTGGTAAACTGTGGGTGTGCATATTTGGATCAGGATGGTGGAATGAATATGTCTCACAGAGTTACCCTTCTCTAATGCCTAGTGGTTTTTTGTTTTGTTATTTGTTTATTTTTTAGAGACAGGGTCTTGCTCTGTCACCCAGGTTAGAGTGCAGTGGCGTGATCATAGCTCGCTGCAGCCTTGAACTCCTGGGCTCAATCGATCCTCCTGCCTCAGCCTCTGAAATAGCTGGGACTATAGGCATGAGCCACTGCACCTGGCTCTAATGCCTAGTTTAATAAATGAATAATTCTCCCCCATCAGGTTTATACAAATTATCAAAATATTTTACCTCAGCAATCAAAGAATAGGGCACATGGCAGTACCAAAAACTTCAAAAAGTGGTGAATAAAGAATGACATAGAAGATACTGGAATTGAGAGGAGTGCATTATACAGAAAGGTTCCAACTCCATCTTCCAGAAGTCATAACTGTGAGTCACCAAAAACTTAAGAATTCTTATACTCTCAGTCAGGAGAAAAGTAAACCAAGGGGGGAGCTCCTTTTGCCTTTTCACTGTGGAGAATTGGAAACGGTTCCTGAGGAGAAAGGGGTGAAGCAGATGGATGCAAGGGCTATACACCTAACCAGAGGATGAATCCCAAACTCAGGGGACTGGAATAGAGCTCCAGGTTGGTGGAATGAATCCTAGTACTGTATGGTAGACCTCCAAGTTGGCCCACCTTCAAGCTCAATTCTCCCTCTCCACTCACCATACCTTCAGGCCAGGAAAGGTATGTAGAACAGCCCTCAAACTGTAGCTCAGTTAGGAGCACAGATTAATCTTAGGTGTAGTAGGAAGTAAAGTGGTTAAGAAAACGGATGCTGGAGCCAGAATCCCTAGTTTCTAATCTGCCTCTTCTTCTTATAAGTTACTTGAATGAGTTACTTAACCTCTTTGTGCCTGAAGTTTCTCATCTATAAAATGGGGATAGTGATAATACCTCAAGATACTTGTGAGGATTAAATGAATTAATATACAGAAAAACTTATAACAGTGACTGGCACATAGTAAGTGCTGTATATTAATAGTTAAGTATATTAATTGCTATTATTATATTACAGCAAATAAAAGATGTGAAAAGACTGCCTAAACATGAGCAGAGAGAAAAGAAATAGCACAACTATGTAACAAGCAACAGCAAAACAAGAAACAGAAATAGTGCCCAAAAGACAAGGAGCCCAGTCTAGAAGAAGAGGAGCCCAGGGAACAGAAGAAAATTCCTCATGAGTGCTTTGGATTACAGAATAATAATGGCATGAATTAATGACACAAGAGTTCAAAAGCTAAGTAATACATTAAAGAAATGAAGGGGAAATTGCAGAACTCACTTTTCATGGCCAGAAATCAATTTATACTATATAAAATGCAAACATGAAATTTTAACAGATTATTCATTTCTTAAATTTTTTATAGGCTCTTAACCTCTGAGGAATGTGTTCAGAAGCCATTTTTCTTATACTGAAGAAACATTTGAAGTTCAGCATAAGTTCATTTTCACTTGAGTTTTTTACTTTAACAATTTTAGTAAAAGCAATTTTAGTATTTTGTAATTAAAATAGCAGCTGTAGTAGTTCTGTTTCCCTGTTTGTTCATTCTACCCAACTTTCTCTCATGAAAGTATGCCTAGGGTGATTTTTACTTAATGTTAATGGTGGTTATTTCTAGGTAGCAGAATTTTTTTTAATCTTTTGTCGGTGTTCTTTTCTGCATCACTTATCGTATAATGCACATTGTTGTGATGTGTAGAGGGACCAGAACTAGGAGGAGACTGGGCAAGTTTTGTGATAGTGGGTTGGGACTAACCAGTATATCTCTGAGCTGGCCTTGGGATTGCTTGTCCCAATATTGCATATTGGTTTCCCAAGAGTGATAAAATCCCCTAATTTTCTGGAAGCCAGATTACATTTTGTCTTCTCTGGGACCTGAGAAGTGACAGCTACTTTGTGAACAAGGATCCCTGTACCAGGGAGCTAGAGCCCCAAAGACAGCAAAGATCTCATTTGTACATGCTACAGTGTTCCAGGGACTGTCATTATGCAATATTATTCCCACTTCACAGAAGAGGAAGTAGGGTCAGAGATATAAAAAGAGTGAACTTGACTTCTCATAGGTGCTAAGTGGTCAAGCCCAGCTGGAGCTGTGATGTCATGATTCCACCAGCCTCACTCTCTTGGAATGACCTGCATTTATTATAGCTACAGGATCTTCTCTTCTAGGTTGTCTACACAGACTGCATTGTGCCTGTGTAGGTTGGGGAAAGTTGACTTTTTGTCTTTGAGCCCCTTGTTTCATATCTGGTATATTGAAGAAGGCAGCATGAGGGGGCAGAAAGGGCATAGAATCAGAGTAAATAAACCTGAGTTAACTCTCTCACTCTGCTCTTTCCTAGCTGCCTGGCATTAGGCAGGTCATTCAGCCTTCCTAGGCCACACTTTGCTCTAAAATGAGAAAGTGGACAGGATAATGATAGAGGAGGATATACTTGGAACAGCCATTGTGTTTCAGGCCCTGTGCCAAGCACTGTATGTGCAAGATCTCATTTAAATTTCCTGACATTGCTGTGCGGAAGGTGTTATTACAACCTTCATTTTACAAATGAGTAAACTGAGGCTTAGACCCAAGGTCACACAGCAGTTAGGGTTAGAGCTGGGGTTTGAATCTTGCCAATGTGATTCCAGGGCTTATACTCTTAGCTAGCTACACTGTAGTGATCTCTGAGATTCTCAAAAGCTTTCAAAATGATGTTTCCAGATGTGAGTTGGGGCTGACTGTGTGGGTGCTGCTGCTGTGAGGACTTAACACAAGGCAACGTCAGACAACTTCTTCAAGCCTTCATTGGTGGTGGCAAAGGAAGCAGCTAGCAGCCAGCTGGCCATACTACTTCTATGATTTCTCTCATGGAAGAGAAAATTGCTTGAGGCTTTCAATCTCATCCCCTCAGAGGGCAGGTTTCCTAAAAATAAAATCTAGCCGTGCCCCCAGATCTCCATTTCTCCAGGGAGAGTTACAAGCATACAGAATGAGCTAGTGGCCAATAATCAATCATGCTAATGAGATATTCTCTTTGGAGAGTGTGTGTGTCTGTGTGAATACCTTTGCGTGTTTTGTCCAAGGATATGATGTGCATGTTTTTCATGTATCAAAGGCAACATTTAAAATATTACTACAAAAAAGAATCCCTATTCAATAAATGTTACTGGGAAAATCAGATAGCCACACACAAAAGACTGAAACAGGATCTGCACCTCTCGCCACTCACAAAAATTAACTCACAATGGGTAACGGACTTAAACCTAAGGCATGAAACTATAAGAATTCTAGAAGAAAATGCTGGAAAAACTCTTACAGACATTGCCTAGGCAAAGAACTTATGAAGAAGACCCCAAAAGCAATCAAAGCAACAACAGAAATAAATGGGATCTGATCAAATTAAAAAGCTTCTGCACAGCAAAGAAAACAATCATTATAGTGAAGAGACAACCTACAGAATGGGAGAAAATATTTGCATGCTACACATCCGATAAAGGGCTGATAACCAGAATCTACAAAGAACTCAAGCAAATCAGCAAGAAAAAAATTAACCCCATTAAAAAGTGGGCAAAAGACATGAACAGAAGCTTTTCAAAAGGAAGATAGACTAATGGCCAATAAACGTGAAAAAATGCTCAACATCTCTAATTATCAGGGAAACGCAAATCAAAACCACAATGAGATATCACTTAACTCCAGTGAGAATGCTTTTATCAAAAAGTCCCAAACAACAAATGCATGAATGTGAAGAGATAGGAACACTTATATACTGTTGGTGGGACTGCAAACTAGTACAACCTCTATTAATACTTTAATACAATGGAGATAACTCAATGAACTAAAAGTAGAACTAGCATTTGATCCAGCAATCCCACTACTGGGTATTTACCCAAAAGAACAAAAGACATTCTACAAAAAAGATACCTAAACTTGAATGTTTATAGCAGCATGATTCACAATTGCAAAGGTGTGGAAATAACCCAAGTACCCATCAATACAGGAGTGGATTAATAAAATGTGGTGTTAATATATGTATACATGGAGTACTACTCAGCCATAAAAATGGTGAATTAATACCTCTTGTATTAACCTGGGGGGAACTGGAAACCATTCTTCTAAGTGAAGTATGACAAGAATGTTAAAACAAACACCACATGTACTCACCATTAAATTGGTACTAATCAATCAACATTTATGTGCACATATGGAAATAACATTCATTGGAAATCAAGCAGGTGGGGGGGAAGAGGGGATAGGGAAATTCACACTATCGGGTACAATGCACACTATCTAGCGGATGAGCACATTTATAACTTTGACTCAAATGATACAAAAGCAATTTATGTGACCAAATGTTTGTAGCCCATAATATTCTGAAATAAAATAAAAATGTTACTACAGTAAAACTAAATAGTCACCTGTCTTATGACCCAGCAGTTCTTCTGGGCATTTACTCAAGGGACATGAAAACATATGTCCACTGAAAGAATTATACATGGATTTTTTGTTTGTTTGTTTGTTTAATGAGTCCAGCGGTCTTTTATTTTTTTCACCTCTCATGTCATGAATTCACAGGGAATAAGTTCCAGCAGCTCAAGGTCGCTTCCATTGCTTCTCACAAAGTGTGCTACACCTATTATGCCATGAATTCATAGGGAGTAGGTTCTAGCAGCTCGGGCTGCTTTCCATTGGATCTTACAAAGTGTGTTTCTCTGGGTGGAGCAGGCTGGTGCTTCAGTTGAACCCAAATACCTTTCTCTTTGGCTTCCTTCTTTTTCTGATCATTTTCCTTCACATGTTTCAGGAAGCTATCTTGGCTCTTAGAGTGCTTAATATGCTCAATACACACATTAATCCTCTTGGCAAGAATCTTGCCCTTAACTTGTTTACAGCAGTGCCAACAGCATGCTGGGTAACATTGTAGACTCTTCCAGTTTTGCCATGGTAACATTTGTGGGGCATGCGTTTTTGAACAGTACCCTTGATGTCTACAATATCACCTTTCTTGTAGATTCGCATGTATGTGGCCAAAGGAACAACTCCATGTTTTGTAAAAGGCCTGGAGAACATGTATCGGGTACCTCTCCTCTATCCCTTTGTGTTTGTCATTTTGGCGCATTACTGGAAGATGGTGGCTCCTGCCAAAAAAAAGGATACGTGGATATTTATAGCAGCTTTGTTTATAATAGGTTTAAATTGGAAATAGCCTAGGTGTCCACAAACATGTGAATGGATAAACATACTGGTATATTCACATGATAGAATGCTACTCAGCAATAAAAAGGAATGAGCTACTGATATATTCAACAACATGAATGAACTTAAGAATATTTACTATGCTAAGTGAAACAGGCTTCACACAAAAGAACCACATGATGTAATTCCATTTATATGAAGTTCTAGAAAAGGCAATGAGGACAATGGTTGTCTCTGGGGATGGAGGTGAGGATTGACAGAAAAGGGGCCTGAGGGAATTTTCTCTGTTCTATACCTTGATGGGGTCACATGGATACTCGTGTTTGTCAAAATTCAGCAAATGACTTACTTTAGATTATTGCAGTTCACTGTCTAAATTTTATCTTAAAAAAAGCCTATAAGCAAATTTTATATTCTAATTAATGATTTGCATGTTGAAGTGCTAAGGGACAAAGTGTACTGCTATTTATTATAAGTTACTTTGAAATGCATCACAAATAAGATGGATTGGTGTATGGAGAGATATGCAATAAAACAGAGCAAAATGTTAACAATTATAGAATATAGGTGGTGAGTTGACTTTTCTTTTTCAAAGGTCTATGGTAGTGGGGTCCAGAAATTGACAGTTTTAAAAAATGCCACAAATGAATCTGATATATGACCAAGTTTTGGAACTAGTGTTTAAATCAGTAATTTAAGAACTGCATTTCCATCAAGAGATACATACCCAGGACTGTTCACTCATGTGATTCTCCAAAGGATGTACCCTCGGTTATGTGCAATTTTCCCTGTGCCAGCTCCAACTGCACCATAAGATCCCATTTGAGAGAATACATTAGGATGGACATAGGAATGGTTTTATTCTAGGAGAGCTTTAAATCCACTTTAATAAATTTATTTTAAAGTCAATTATAATTATTATTAGTAATAAATCACTAGGGATTTGTCTATCAACTCATCTGCATTGTAACTGAGAGGACTTGGTCCATTCCAGGGCTTGAGGGCACCAGCCCTAGCCACTGCTTTTGGAGGCAAGAGCCTTAGGGTGGGGATGCTGCAGGTCTGGGAGATGGCTGCCCTTGTTTTGGGGTTAGGGAGGTAGTTGACCTTAATTCCTTCTGGTCAGGATGTAACTTTTCTTTCCCATACTCACTGCTTTGAGTGCCTATTCATTACTGCTTTTATATCCTGCCCTCCATTAACTCAGTCATTAAAATACTCATTAGAGTACACTTTATTATAGAAATTTATGCCCGAGTGACTCTCTTGTCAGATTCTCAATTCTTGCAGGACCAGGATGGATTTTATTCATCTCGGTGTCTGGGCTGCACATGAAAGGTGCACAATAAGTTTGGTGGAATGGACCTTTGGTTTCCTGCTTTTTCTTCTCACTCTGCCATTTTCACTCAACCTGTCATGGGATTGTATCAGTTTTTATTTTTCCAATATTTTATTATAAAAATTTTCAAAAAGAAAACCCGATTCACCACTTAGATTCTGTGATTTAGATTTACATTTTCCTATAAACCAGAGGTCTGCACAGACTAGTGCTGGGATAAAAATTACCTGGGGAATTTGCAAAAAAAAAAAAAAAAAAAATTAGAGCTCCACAATCTTCCTTCAGGGTGGGGATGGTAGAGCTCCAAAAATCTTCCACTTTTTTTTTTCCACAAATTTCTCTCCTCCCCCATGTAAACTATGCGTATAAAATGTCTGGAATAAGAAGTGGTGAAGGGAGAACAAAAACCCTACCCCTTTTAAGGTATAAGGGGAGAAAACCAGATTTCTTGGGTCACCTGGTGAGGGTCTTGGATCAAGGAAGGGACTGGATATAGAAAGATGCACAGAAAGATTCAAACCAAAGGAGGGCCCTTGTTAGACTGTCTGCAAAGCTGTTTTACCCCCATGTGTACAATGTACTTGTGTTTCCCAGTTCATAAACATTCCTTGTCTGTGTAGTCCTCATAATACATAGTGCCTGGCTCATGAGTCCTTAATAAATGTTTGTTGAATTGATTGATCATGAATATAGTAGCCATTGTCATGATAAGAAGTGGTCCTAGAATGCTGGCATATAGCCTAGGATTTAGAAGTTCCTACATTTCTGGGGCCATAACAAGCAGAGCGAGGCTGCCTCACCAAAGCCCTTGGTGAAGGCTGCCACATGTAGACCACCACTTGGTAGAAGTGCTCTCTTCTGCCAAATCAAGGTCAGACTGTGGCAATTCTAGGAATTTCCTCTGAGTTTTATGAGAAATGACAATTATACTTTCCTATGAATTCTGGCCCGGAAGCCTCCTAGACTCTCTTTAAGCAGTGTAAGGAGTGTAATACACAGAGTTCTCAAATATCTTTCACTGCAGGCCATCTGAACCTCAGAAATGTGTTGTCCCTGCTTCGAAAATTTCTTGCAGTACAAAGGCAACATGTGTGAACATCTGCTAAGCATACCACGATCAAGAGCCTTCTGCTCCTAATAATATGCTCTAGTATATGAGCTGTGATGGGCTCTTCCCTGGACTTTGGAACAAGAAGTAGGAAAGTTGCCCCTTGACAGTGGAACCTTAAAGTCAAGCACTTCGGAGGCTGCATTGCTCTCAGACTCAACTTGACCTGATCAAATATATCCAAAAGAAGGTGTTAATCAGTAGGGGGACACTGGCTAGTGGTGAAAGTGAGGAAGGAATCCCAGAGGCAAATGTTGTCAGGGGCCATCCCTGTACTAGGTGAGGTGGCCAGAGCCTTAGCTGGTACCTCTGAGTACAACACTACAGTCCCTTGTCAGCCTGCCCCATTCAGATACTGTTCAACATTGTAATCATGTATACAGCTTCCTTTGTTCTGGGCCCACCTTCCCCAAGCAATGGTTTGATGCTGACCTGGCTTCCCATGTAGCTCAGCCTACAGGGAATGAAGGTGCTTATCATGGGAAGTTGGACCATTTCCATTTACTGTTATAGTGATTTCTCTTTGTGAATGAATAGGGTCATTTCTGGCTGTGATTTGTCTGTCCATGTTGCTTCACTCTGGGGAGATAAGAGGCTGTGGTGGTCCTATGTCCTTGGTGTATTTCAGTCTTTGTGAGAGTTGTTCCACTTGTAGATTGCCAACTTGTTAAGCCAGGGATAAGCAAAGGACATAGGCAAGGAATATGTTCTTGGTAAATTGTGTACTGCCAGAAGACACCTTCCTTCCTTTCTTCCTTATTTATTTATTTATATCTTTGGATAGTGAGGTTTTTTTTTGTTTTTTATTTCAAAATATTAAGGGGTACCAATGTTTTTGTTACATGGGTACACTCTATAATGCTGAAGTCAGGGCTTTCAGTGTGCCCATCATCAGGATAGTGTTCATGGTACCCAATAGGTAAGGTTTTATCTCTCATCCCCCTCCCAATCTCCCCTCTTCTTAGTTTCCAACGTCCTTGATATTTTTTTGTGCCCATGTGTACCAATTGTTCAGCTCCTACTTATTAGTGAGAACGTGTGGTGTTTGTTTTTCCATTGCTGAGATACTCCATTTAGGATAATGGTCTCCAGTTCCATCCAAGTTGCTGTGAATGAAATTATTGCATTCCTTTTTATGGCTGAGTAGTACTCCACACCACATTTTCTTTATCCACTCATGTACTGATGGGCACTTAGGTTGATTTCATATCTCTGCAATTGTGAATTGTGCTGTGATGAACATTTGAGTGCAGGTATCTTTTTGATAAAATAATTTCTTTTCCTTTGGGTAGACACCCAGTAGTGAGATTGTTGGATTGGATGGTAGGTCTGCTTTTAGCTCTTTGAGGAATCTCCATACTGCTTCTAATAGAAGTTGTACTAATTTCCAGTCCCACCAGCAGTGCATAAACATTCCTTTCTCTCTGCATTCACACCAGCCACATCATTTTTTGACTTTTTAATAATGGCCATTCTGATAGGGGTAAAGCAATATCTCATTGTAGTTTTAATTTGCATTTGCCTAATGATTAGTGATATTGAACACTTATTCATCTGTCTGTTGGCCATTTGTCTATCTTCTTTTGAAAAAATTCTGTTCATGACTTTTGCCTGGTTTTTGTTGGGGTCATTTGCTGGTTTTTTTTTTTTTTTTTTTTTGCTGTTTTGTTTGAGTCTGTAGATTCTGGACATTAGTCCTTTGTTGGATATATAGTTTCTGAATATTTTCTCCCATTCTGTAGGTTGCCTATTTAATCTGTTAATTATTTTCTTTGCTGTGTAGAAGCTTTTTCATTTAATTAAGTCCCATTTATTTATTTTTGTTGCTCCTGTATTTGCCTTTGGGTCTTAGTTATAAATTTTTTGCCTAGTCCTATGTCTAGAAGAGTTATTCCTATATTTTCTTCTAGAACTTTTATGGTTTCATGGATTAAATCTGTAATGCATTTTGAATTAATTTTTATATATGGGGAGAGATATGGGTCCTGTTTTATTGCTCCGCATTTTTGCTATCCAATTTTTCCAGCACCATTTATTGAATAGGGCATCATTTCCCCAGTGTATTTTTTTTTTTTGAGACAGAGTCTCACTCTTTTGCCCGGGCTAGAGTGAGTGCTGTGGCGTCAGCCTAGCTCACAGCAACCTCAAACTCCTGGGCTCAAGTGATCCTCCTGCCTCAGCCTCCCGAGTAGCTGGGACTACAGGCATGTGCCACCATGCCCGGCTAATTTTTTCTGTATATTTTTAGTTGGCCGATTAATTTCTTTCTAATTTTAGTAGAGGTGGGGTCTCGCTCTTGCTCAGGCTGGTCTTGAACTCCTGAGCTCAAACAATCCTCCCGCTTCGGCCTCCCAGAGTGCTAGGATTACAGGCGTGAGCCACCGCGCCTGGCCCCCAGTGTATGTTTTTATTTGTCTTGTTGAAGATCAGTTGGCAATAGGAAGATGGTTTTATTTATGGGTTCTCTATTCTGTTCCATTGGTCTATGTCTCTACTTTTATACCAGTGCCATGCTGTTTTGATTACTATAGCCTTGTAGTATAATTTGAAGTCTGGTAATGTGATGCCTCCAGATTTGTTCTTTTTGGTTAAGATTGCTTTGGCTATTCAGGCTCTTTTTTGGTTCCAAATAAAGCTTAGGATTATTTTTTCTAGATGTTGGTATTTCGATGGGAATTGCATTGAATCTGCAAATCATTTTGGGCAGAATGGACATTTTAACAATGTTGGTTTTACTAATCCATGAGTATGGGATGTTTTTTCATTTGTTCGTGTCATCTACAGCTTCTTTCATCAGTGCTTTGGGGTTCTCCTTGTAGAGAGACCTTTCACCTCCTTGGTTAAATATATTCATAAGTATTTTATTTTCTTAATAGCTATTGTAAATGGTATTGAGTCTTTGATTTGACTCTCAGCTTGACTGTTATTAGTATATGGAAATGCTACTGATTTATGTACATTGATTTTGTAGCCTGAGACTTTGCTGAATTCATTTCTCAGTTTTAGGAGTCTTTTGGTGGAGTCTTTAGGGTTTTCTAGATACAGGATCATATCATTGGCAAATGGGGATAGTTTGATCTCCTCTTTGTCGATTTTGATGTCCTTTATTTCTTTCTCTTGCCTGATTGCTCTGGCCAGGACTTCTAGTACTATATTGAATAGAAGTGGTGACAGTGGTCACCCTTGTCTTGTTCCAGTTCATAGGGGAATGCTTTCAACTTTTCCCCATCCAGTATGGTGTTGGCTGTGGGTTTGTTGTATATGGCTTCTATAATTTTTAGGTATGGTCCTTATATGCCTAGCTTGTTGACTATTTTCATCATGAAATGGTGCTGGATTTTATCGAATGCTTTTTATGCATCTACTGAGATGATCATATGGTCTTTGTTTTTGCTTCTGTTCATGTGGTAAATCACATTTATTGATTCGTGTATGTTGAACCATCCTTGCATCCCTGGGATAAAACCCACTTGATCATGGTGAATTATCTTTTTCATGTGCTGCTGAATTCAGTTTGCTAGCATCTTGTTGAAGATTTTTGCATCAATGTTCATAAGGGATATTGGTCTGTAGTTTTCTTTTCTTTCTTTCTTTTTCTTTTGTTGTGTCCTTTCCCAGCTTTGGTATCAAGGTAATACTGGCTTTGTAGAATGAGTTGGGGAGGATTCCCTCCTTCTCAATGTTACGAAATAATTTCTGTAGAATAAGTGCCAGTTCTTCTTTGTAGGTCTGGTAGAATTTGGCTATGAATTTTTCTGGTCCAGGGATTTTTTTGTTGGGAGATTTTTTATTACTGCCTCAATCTCATTGCTAGTTATTGGTCTGTTCAGGATATTTCTATTTCTTCCCAATTCAGGCTTGGGAAGTTGTGTGTTTACAGGAATTTATTCATTTCCTCTAGGAGAAAACACACATTTAAAAAAATTTCTCATAGGAAATGATACAGGAGAGAATTGAGGCATTTTGTTCACTGATACTTGGGACACTCTGCAGACTGTATTATGCCCATATTTATAAAATTCTGTAAATATTTCAATGTGTCAGAAGAGTTGATAGAGGAAGAGAAAGGAAAGAGAAGCTGTAGAATCAGGAGAAAGTGATCTGTTCATGTTGAGGGTGTGGGTCATTGTGGATCAGGTCTAAAATAATCAAAACACAGATGTCCAGTCTCAACACAGTGGAAACCATGGGGCAAGACAGACAGCACTACCACTCACTCGCTATTGTGCTGAATTAGCTGGCAATGGCCCTCCTAGTTTTCTGTATTAGAGTAAGTTTAATTTGTTTTTAACAAATATGCTCCAGGACAACCTTGCTTAAATAAAGTATAAGTTTATTTGTCCTTCACGTAACAATTCAGCTAATTTTGAATACCAGGGCTATTCTGTTTCATGGGGTCATTCTGGGATCCAGGTTCCTTCCATTTTATTGCTTTGTCATTCCCTGCCATAGCATTGTCCAATGGAAATTTCTGTGATGATGGAAATATTCTAAATCTGTGGTGTGCAGTTTGACAGATACTAGCTGCATGTGGCTTTTGAGCAGTTGAAATGTGGTTAGTGTGATTGAAAAACTAAATTTTTCTTGATTTTAATTAATTTAAATTTAAATAGCCACAGGTGGCTTATGATTGCTGCATTTGACAGAACAACTCTAGATCAAAGCTGGATTCCAGTTCATAGGAAGGGAAAAGAGACTGTTAGTAAGACAAGGGGCTTGTTTTTAAGTTGGAGATGACCCAGAAGTTGTACACATTATTTTGATTCAAACTACATTGATCCACACTTAGTTCTTGCAGTAGGTACAGCCAGGAAATACAGTCTCTGGCTAGGAGGCTGCGTGCCCAGGCACAATTCTATTATTATGGTTAAGTGATGGAGAGATTTTAGCGCAGTGGTCCCCAACCTTTTTGGCACCAGGGTCTGGTTTAATGGAAGACAGTTTTTCCATGGACTACGGGGTGGAGGGAGGGTTTCAGGATGATTCAAGCGCATTACATTTACTGTGCAGTCAAACCTCTCTGCTAATGATAATCTGTATTTGCAGCTGCTCCCTAGTGCTAGCATCATCTCCTCAGCTCCACTCAGATCATCAGGCATTTGATTCTTATAAGGAATGTGCAACCTAGATCCCTTACATGCATAGTTTATAGTAGGGTTCCTATAGTAGTGCTCCTATGAGAATCTAATGCTGCTGCTTATCTGACAGGAGGCGGAGCTTATGTGGTGATGTGAGCGATGAGGAGTGGCTATAAATACAGGTGAAACTTCTTTTGCTCACTCACGGCTCACCTCCTGCTGTGTGGCCCAGTTCCTAACAGGCCACAGACTGGGACTGGTCTGTGGCCCAGGGGTTGGGGACCATAGTTTTAGCAGACATCTAAAAGTCTCAGCCATGATATCTCATCTTTGTAACTCTTAACTGTGTGTCTGTGGACACATGAACATTTCTAATCCTCTGTTATAATAAGAGTCACAACTTCATAAGGTTATTGTGAGGGTCACAGTGAGATAACACTAGTAAAGCCCTAAGCACGGTGCTTGGCACATAGCGTTCAGTCAACATTAGTCATTGTTACCGTAGCTCTGGTTACCTATAATCTTGGTCTTCAGTATTGCTTACCAAGCATTCCAGACTTTCCTATTCTAATGTGGGTCGCCTATGGTAACAAAAGCTCTGAATAAGAAATGAGGGCTATTTGAAACACACACAAGGAAAACACCAGACGTGAACATCAAACACTGAGCTCGGCTAATGATAGTGTATTTCTGAGAAAAAGGTTCATTTTGATGTGCTGACAATCCCAGATTTCTTAGCCTGAGACATATTCTCTGAGATTATTAATGTTACCATGAAGGGCCTCTTGGGAGACAGCTGGAGAGCTTTAACCAAAGACAGACAACATGTCTCTTGCACTCCCCGCTCCCTAATAGAGTCCAGTATAGCAAATGGAGAAAGACATGCTTAGATGTCTATGCTCGTCGGCTCATGGTGTTTCTTGACGAGCTAATAATGAGCACATCTCTACCTTATTAGAGAAGATAAATAGAGACTGACCGCGGCACTGCAGGGCAGTGACGGTTGTAGCAATGATCTGTTCTTAGCTCAGGGATGTGACATGAAGCAGAGATCAACATTTCGCTTTTAAAATTACACAAGTAAAGATAATGAATTCACTGACTCTCAATGGATTTTAAAGAAGGTTCATTTAAAGATTCATTTCAGAATAAACAACTGTGAAACTGTATTTCAAAACAATGGGTGACAGTATTTCTTGTTTGCCTTGCCTGCTGAAAGAAACATTGTGTCTTCCTTGCTTTGAAATAGGTGAATGCTGGATGGAAATTTTAGGCATAATTTCTCGATTCTCTCCCTCTCCACTGTTGCTACATGGTGCATGCTAAAACCAAGAAGCTAAGTTAGTTCGTCTCCTAATGCCACTCTGAGTTGGGAATGACATGAATCACAGTGATTCATGAAGCAGTTTGTAAAAGTGAAAAGGTCTGTTATTTGGAAGGTGTGTCCTAGCAGAGAAAAATGTCAGATATAACAGGATTGAGGAGAGAAAATTCCCAAGGAAGCTGGAGATCATGGGAAAACCTCAAGCTAAGAGCTTGAGAGAGACAGAGGGACAGAGAGAGACACTGTGGCCTAAAAGCAGGTGCTTGGGCACAAGACAAGAGGAAGCCCTCAGCTGAGGTGGCAGTGGGAGACAGGCAGGGGAGGATGAACAAGCTGGCAGGTGGCAGCGAATCAGTCGTGCTAACAAGGAGCATGGTGGTTCTGAGGGTGATATGCACTAATGAATACTAATGTAGCCTGGGGCCTGCAGGGTTTAGAATGGCTGAATACACTGCAGAGGATTTGACAAGGGGATTTCACGGCACTAAACTTCTGGAAAGGGCCGGATTTCTCTTGGCGTTTGATTCTCATAGTTATATATGGCTAGTGGAGAGTATCTATTCAAGTTGGCCCTGAGAGCCAGGAATCAAAAGCTGGGAACAGATGGACGGAGGGTCCTCCTTCAGTTGAGAATTTTGCCGTTGTGAGACTGAGAATAAGAAAGCCTTGCTTCACAGCTGATATAATCTGGAGGAGAAAATGCTGATAACTGACCATTCTAAAGGGCAAGTGCGATCAGCCCTTGCTGATTGAAGTCCTTCTGTGACAACCTATTGGCCTTCAGGATAAAGTCCAAGCTGCTTAATAAGACCTTGCAAAGTCTTTGTGATGAGACCTTGCCCACCTCTCTACGCTGATTTCTCCCTTCCTTCCCCGTGCTCCAGCCACTCTTTGGATTTCCTGGGAGAGCCATGGTCTCTGAGCTTGGCAGAGGCTGTTCCCTCTGCCTAGTGTACTTTTCTGCCCTCCTCTACTCCCCCATTTGCCGGCCTAACTTCTACTCAGTTTTTAAGTCCGAGGCTGGGAAACTATCCCTGTCCACCCCGTAGAGGGGTAGATAGATGTCCTTGCTCTGGGATCCCAGATCCCTGTCTTTCCCCATCGCAGGGCTCACCGCACTGTCGAACCACTGCGTGTCTCCAATCCGAGTCTCCCGTTAGACCGCCAGCCCCCTCATGGCAGCTACGGGCTCTGCCTGCTTTGCTGTTGTAGCCTTGGTGCCCCCACTCAGGGGCTGAGTGAGGTAAGACAAGTAGACGACTGGTTTTTAAAAAATCGCATTAAGGTATTTTTTAGTTTAAAAAAGTAATATGGGAGTCTAGGATTACTTTAGAAAATTTAAATACCACGGAAGATAGATTAAAAAGTGAAAGTTCTTTTTAGTCCAGCTCCACAATTAATCTTACCGTCCCCATAGGTAACTGTTACCAGTTTGCTGTGTTAGCTTTCCAACCTTTTTTATGCATTTCCATATTCGTATATATAATTTTAAGGCAAAAAAGGAAAAAAACAAGCCATATAATTAATGGTATATGTGTGACGCATACACGCAATTTAGGTTACAAATGTGTCTGTGTGTAGTTAACATTCTAAGTTGCGAGCAATAGAAATGAACAATGCTGATTTTAAAAAGAAAAGGAATTTAATGTAAAGTAGCCCTTTGAATCAGCAGTAAAGCTGAAGAAGCGAATTTGGGAAACGGCAAGAAGAACAGGAAGCTGGACAGCAGCGGCACAGCCGACTTCCCTACGGGGCTGCCCTGCGAGCCCTGAACTCCAGGGGCATCCTACCACCTCCAGCCTCACAGCTTACTGCTGCCCGGCAAATGCTGATGCTGCCACTAGTGTCGTGATGCAGTCCACCTCGTCCCCCGCTTGTTTTTGCATCATTAATTCTTTTTTTTTTTGAGACAGAGTCTCACTGTGTTGCCCGGGCTAGAGTGCCGTGGCATCAGCCTAGCTCACAGCAACCTCAAACTCCTGGGCTCAAGCGATCCTCCTGCCTCAGCCTCCCGAGTAGCTGGGACTACAGGCATGCGCCACCATGCCCGGCTAATTTTTTCTATATATTTTTAGTTGTCCAATTAATTTCTTTCTATTTTTAGTAGAGATGGGGTCTCGCTCTTGTTCAGGCTGGTTTCGAACTCCTGAGCTCAAATAATCCTCCCGCCTCGGCCTCCCAGAGAGCTAGGATTACAAGCTTGAGCCACCGCACCTGGCCTGCATCATTAATTCTTCATTCCAAGTACCAGTCAGAGAATGGGCCGGGCTAGGCAGGAGACTGCAGCCAGCTGCAAAGGGACTGACACATGACTGCCTGGAAACAGGTGGCCTCTCCCTCCTCTTAAGTCTCCTTCCTCCCAAGGTTTTCTTTTTCTAGTATTATTTTGTTTTATTTTAATGTTTAAATTTTGGATCCATCTGGGATTTATTTTGGCTTGTAGAGTGACATAGGGATCCAGTGTTACTTCTTTTCTGAGTTTCTCAGTTTTCTATACAACATTTTAAATGTAATCCATCCCCACTGCTACCTTCAGTATACAATGTTTTGAAATGCCACCCTTTTAATGTATTAAGTCCCAAATGTGCTTGGATATATGTATTTATGGATTCTCTTTTCTGTTCCACTGATCTATTCGTGTACTAGTACCAAATTATTTAATTTTTTGGTCAAAATAACATATGTATGTTTTTTGAAGCTTTGCATTTTGAAATAATTTCAAATTTGAGTTACACGACTAGTACAAAGAATTCCCGTCACCTAGATTCACCTTTGCCTAATGTTCACTCTCTTTATTACATATACTGTATTAACAACATAATTTTTATTCAGAACCATTTCAGAGTAAGTTGCAGACATGATGCCCGTTTGCTCCTACTTCAGTAACTATTTCCTAAGATCAAGGACATTCACTTACATAACCACAGCACAATGATAAAAACCAGGAAGTTTATCATTGTTACAATGCTATAATCTAATCTATGGAATTTATTCAAATTCTGTCAATTGTCTCAATAATGTCCTTTATAGTATTTTCATAATAATTCATAATTTCATAATAATTCTTTTACTGGTCCAGTTGCAATCACTCCTTTTATTGAGCTTTTATGTCTTTTTTGTCTTCTTTAATCTAGACCGGATCTTCAGACTTTTTGTTATCCATGATTTTGACATTTTTAAAGAAAACAGGCCATTGATTTTTTTTAGACTATAACTTAGGTTTGTACAAAGTTTTTTTTTTTTAACCAGTATAAGTACTTATTTACTTCTGTACTCAAAAAGGGTGAGATTTTTATTTTGTGATTTCCTCTAAATAAATAATGTTAAAATTTAATAAGTAATAGCATAGTTCAGTTGATTAAACTAAAAAATATTCTAATGTACTTCAATTTATGGTAGACACTGTGTATAAGAGAGCTGAAGTCTTCTGTACCCCCGCAATGTCACACTTTTTGATTCAGAAAGAACTGTTAGAAGTTAGAATCCAACTTTTTTGTTATTCATAGATGCTGGAAAAGAAGAAACGTTTATCTGTTTATGCCAATGTTTAGCAGTTGGCAGCTTTCATCCCAGCACGAGACACTCAATTACAGTCAAAACTAACCAAGGAAAATTCGGGTGTACAATGCCTAAAAGTCCACTGTGTAGCTGTCAGAAAGCTTGTATTATACCATGATGCTATCTACCCATCCAGTCTTTTGAAGAACTGCCTGTAAGTCACTGTTGTGGGGAGAAATAATTCCAAATTTTTTTTTAAAATGTGATAATATACATCTTAACACCTTTGGCATTTTCTTCCAATTCAATTTTGACAAATAAAATTAACCGTTTTCATCTTCACTTATCCAAATGCAGATGCACCCATCACCTTCGTTTTCCTCTGTAACATACAATGACTCTGCCTCAACTGCAGAAATGATTCCTTTATTCTGACCTTTGAACATGTAGAGGGCTTTCCAAGTCCCCATGGTAGGAAGGGGGTCCTTGTCATCAAACGCACTACCAAAATTCAGGGCCAGAACTTCTAACCTCACCCTCCCGACTGTCTCCTCTGTGTACCTGTCACCTGAGCCCGCCCAGTCTTGTGCAAAGTCCTTTGGGGGCTTTGGGTTTTGTATGTTCCGCTCCATTGTCAGGCCTGTTCACTTGGTGGTGGGAGCTGCCTTCAACCTCAGCCAACCAGACTTCAAATTTCTGGGCCTCTAGTCATGGTTTTTCTATTTTTTTGTCCAAATTTTGTTAATTTGTGACCAAGCTGGTGGGGTCTCCCATTTGAGGATTCTTTAGGTAGATGTTCATTTCTGTTATGCCATCTCTTTGGTCCATCTCCATTTAAATTTATTTACCTCACTGTCTCTTGTAGCTTTTTCCCCTCTGTTGAGGTGGAAGAGTGCCCAAATCCTTTGGTGTCGCACCCCACGCTTCAGACTTTTAAAGCAGCCGATGTGGGATTTGGGAATCATGAACACATTGAAGCAGTCAGTTCCTTTTGCTGCTTGGGAGACTTACTGATTTTTATGAACAGCCACAACTTTCCCTTGGATTTGTCACCACAATTACCCCTGGTTTGCCTTCTCCTTAGAAATGTGAAAGACTATTTGCATGCACTTCGTTAGTCCAGTGCAACCCTCAGACGCTTCCAGGAGGCTCAGACCCTGACTTGAAGGTTCATACTTTCACAATGTCCTGGACCACCAGGAGAGACCTGATGGACGCAATCTGAATGAAGTAAAAGACATTTGAGTGAGATCGCAGAAAGGCTGACAGAGCACAGCAGTTTTGTGAAAACGATGCTGACATACATGTTTTAAAAAGTGGATGTTGAAAAAGGCACACCAGCAAGCTGGAAAAACATCACCAGTGCAGAGGACAGAACACATTTTGCATGAATTCTTCAAGAAATTTGACCACGAGCCGCATGAATATTACCAT
>NW_012155618.1:5151901-5158784 GCF_000956105.1 Propithecus coquereli | reverse complement strand
TAGATAGATGTCCTTGCTCTGGGATCCCAGATCCCTGTCTTTCCCCATCGCAGGGCTCACCGCACTGTCGAACCACTGCGTGTCTCCAATCCGAGCAAGCTGGAAAAACATCACCAGTGCAGAGGACAGAACACATTTTGCATGAATTCTTCAAGAAATTTGACCACGAGCCGCATGAATATTACCATCCTCATCCAACATCTTTCAGAAAATACAAAAGATGGAGGAAGGAAGACAGTGATAACGCAGGAATCTAGAGGTTGGTTAACAGGTGAGAGCGATCAGTGGGAAATGCTGGCAGAGAACAATAAAGGCAGCAGAACCAATGATCGGAAAAATGAAAACTGAAAGTGCGATTTCCTCTCCTGCTTCAGGTCTTGAACACCGCCTGTAACTCCACAGTGGTCTAGCGGTTCAAGTTCTCAAAGAAGGTAACTTCATGCTGCCCAGTGTGATCGCTCATTTCGTTCACAGGGAAGGAAGGAGAAAGCTTTACATCGTGTGTACCTGGCGTTCTTCCTCCTTGGAGCTCTTTTTAGGTTGGTATTCTTCAGGAATGCCTGCGTTGCTTTGCATAGCTGAGGTCAATCTCGGTGCTTTTCTTGACAAATGTGACGAATGTCTCAAGAATACCAGTTCCCCTCTATGTGTTTTTCTACGTTGTCCAGCTGATCCCAGAGATCTGTGCCCAGCTCCGGGTGCAGGACCGTGCGGGAAGGCTCCTCCCCATAGTGGCCCCGCACTGCGCCCTGCACGCTTTAGCTTTAACTCGGGAACTCCCAGACCCGGGAGCCCTGCTGTGTACACGTGCAGCCCTCCAGGGCAGGGGCCGGGCATGGGACTGGAAAGATGCAGGGAGCCAACGTTTTAAAAAATAACACAATATTTTATTTGTGCCAGTCAGGGTCTTGGCAGAAAACAAAGGCACTCGGGCCATTCAAGAGACTTTTTTATTAAATGGACAATTTTTAGAGGTATGAGCAGGATTAAAGGACATAACAGGGATGGTGAGGTTCCCAGGGGAGAACAACAGCAGAAGCCCCCATTCCATTCCTAAGACTGAAGGAGCAAGGGAAGGGTGCGTAGGACAAGAACCTGGAGAGAGCTGGATCTTGGAGGAGAAAGGCAGCCCCGCCCAGCGCAGGGAATACACAGATGGCCCCTCGGTCCTCCACCCTTTGCAGTGCCTTTCATTGGCTGAATTCAGCCAGGGGCCAGGGGCAGGGAAGCAGTGAGGTCAGCCTCCCTGGACTCAGGGCAGAACAGAGAAGGGCCCAAAGTGGATGGGGAAGGGGATGGTGGGAGCGCAGGGCAGGATGCTCACAGGTGTCAGAGCAGGGACACACTGCTCAGGGACACACCCCTTCCCAGCCCTGCTCCTCCCAGACAACCACTTCCATCTGTTCCAGTTTTTCTCCGTAGTATTCTACAGAGCCCTTCCATATTTCTAAACAGTACTTATGCTGCCATTTTTCGATTTATCAATTGACTTCCTTCCTCCTTCCACTATTTTCCCTTCCTCTACTCATCATAGTTATATGTCCCTTCCCGTCATAGTGATACATCTTTGTTGTTGTTAAATCAATAGTGTTTACGCCATTATTGTGACAGCGCAGTGACTGTTCACTCTCAAGCCGAGGTGTTCCTGATGATAGATTCTCCTTTCTTTTTAAATTCCTCATTTTTTCTGGAGTAATAAGCATATTGTTTTTTTCATTTGTCTAGCTTTTTAATGAACTTCCGGCTAAGTTTATCTAAACACTCTTAACATTTCTGTACCATGTCTGCCAGTAATATTTTTCATATGTTCTATCTGTTCCTTTAATTTTATATCCCTCAGTCAGCCTGCTCCAGTCTGGATGGGTTGGGCCCTAGATCTGGCTACCTGCTATTACCGGGAAGTTTCCCTTTGCTCTTATGGTAGGCAGAATTCTAAAGACATTCCCTAGGATTCCCGTCCACTGGTTGTTCAGTCAAACACTAGCCAGGCACTGCTGTGGGGACTGCGCAGATGTATTAATAGTGTTTATTTATCGGCTGATCTTAAAATAGGGAGATTATCCTGGTGGGTACAATGTAATCACAGGAGCCCTTAAGAGCAGAAGAGGAAGGCAGGAAAGTCAGAGAGATGTGGCAGGAAACACAAGGTAGAGGGGAGGTGAGAGATTTGAAGCTGGGAAAGCCTGGCCTGCTGTTGTTGGCTTTAACCATGGCTGAAGGGAGCCCAAGCCGATGACTGGGGTGGACTCTAGAAGTGGAGACCAACTCCAAGGAGACAGGGACCTCTGTCCTACCACTACATGGGACTGAATTCCACCAACAACCTGAGTGAGCTTGGAAGCAGATTCATCCCCGGTGAAACAGAGTTAGAATTAATAGCACTCATCAAAAGACAGTCAATAAATCAAGAGGCAAAGTGTTGGGGCAGGAAAGCGACTTTTATTCGGAGAGCCAGCAAACTAAGAAGACGGCAGACTAATGCACCAAAGAACCGTCTTAAGTTAGTGTGAACTTCAGGCTCCTTTTTATCTTAAGGGAAGGGAAAGCGGGGCAGGGGTTGCAAGAGGCAATTAAGGACCACAGACACCTGGGTGTCAGGGGTGTCCAAAGAGGTTGTAAAATTTCTTTGTTCTTGGTCAGTTAACTTTGGAAGATGAAGGTCAGGATGTTCCCAAAAATCTGTAACATAGCATTACTCCTTGTGTGTATACTTATCTCCCTGGGAGTTAGTTTTGGAAAAGGCATGGTTGTCACCTTTCTTCTAGCCTACATGCAGAGCTCAGCAGAAGCTTTTAACCTAAACAATATTACTGTAGGGGGTCAGAAACAAAATGGAGCTAGTTATGCTAAGCCTGCCTTCCACTGTTCCACCAGTGCCCCCAGAAAGGCATGTGTCCTGCCCACATCTTGGTTTTGGCCCTGTGACACTGCAAGCAGGGAATCAGCTAAGCCATGCTGTGCCTGGACTTCTGACCTGGAGAAACTGTGAGGGAATGCATGTGAGTTGTTAAGCCACTATGTTTGTGGTAATTTGTTGCCAGCACAGCTGTTGGCACAGGCTTCCCTCTCCCCTTTCCAGTGCTGGAGTCCCTATTTTTTAGATCCTTCATCTTCCTCTTGTAGCATATTCTCTCTAGTATAGCTGTTCTCAAACATTTTGATCTCAGGATCCTTTTACACTCTTGAAAACTATTGAGGACCCAAAGAACTTTTGCTGAGGTGGATATCTCTATTGATATTTATCATCATAGAAATTAGAGCTGAGAGATCTTTAAAATATTTATCAATTTCAAAATAACAATAATAAAACACATTACACATTAACATAAGTAACTTTTTTATGAAAAACAAAGATATTTTTTAAAACAAAAAAGTACCGAGAAGAGAGGCATTGTTTTACATGTTTGCAAATCTCTTTAATGTCTGGCTTATTAGCAGACAGCTGGATGCTCAGATCTGCTGTAAGGCGTTGTTTTAGCTGAAGTATATGAAGAAAATCTGGTCTCACACAGATAAGTAGTTGGAGAAGTGAAGACATCATTGCTTTCTGAAAGGATCTTGGGGCCCTCAGAGGTCCTCAGCCCACACTTTGAAAACTGCTTCTGTGGTATCTTGCTGCTCAAAATTTGGTCCAGGAACCAGCAGCGTCAATGTCATCTGAGATCTTTAGAAAGGCGGAATCTCAGACCCTCTGAATCTGAATGTGCAGTTTCGTACAATCCTCAGGTGATTCTGTGCTCATGAAAGTGTGAGAGACACTTCTTCAGTAGCTTCTAGGAGAGGTTGTACATCCCGGGAAAGTGTGTTCTGGGAGTCTGTACACGTCTGAAAATTTCTTTACCCTAGCCTCATGTTGGCTCGGTAGTTTGGCTGGGTATAGATTAGATGCTAGATTGAAAATCAGTTTAGTTTTCAATTTTTGTTTCTCCAAAGAAGAAATCAACGGTATCTAGTGGGGCAGTAGGGGATGTTATTTACCTTGGCAGGATTGGGCAAGGGACCAGGGATTTCTACCTGCCCTGTAAATAGACTTCCAACCAGCTGCCCTGTTTCCAGCCCCTTTCCTCATTCCCGCCTCCCACACAACATGGTTCCTCTGCGTCCTGTGGCTTTCCGGGGTCTGCAGGGGCAACCCCTCCTCACAGCTATCTTCCTCTACTCCATAAAGCGCCCAGTTTATGGCTTCCTCTGCCTCTCCCATTCTCTTTGGAGTTGTGTTTTTCACTTCTGTTTATTATTTCACTGTCCTTTTAGTGGTGTTTCAGTGGTTGTGTTTGCCCAGAAGTCTCCCAAATGGTTTTAATTACCAGAACACTACAAAGTGTTCTGCTCTCTGGTGGGATTAAGACAGTTTTCCTGGCCCATCTTTCATTTTTATTTTTTCATATGAACTTTATAATCAGCTTGCCTAGTCTTCCCTCCCCAATCCTTGGGTATTTTTATTGAGATCGTATTAAATTTATAGTTTAATTTAGGGAGAATTGACATCTTTAAATTATTGAGTCTTTCAAGAACAGGATATGCCTTTTCCATTTATTCCATTATTTTTTTATGCCCCTCAGTAGAATTTAAAAGTTTACTTCTTATAGATTTTGCCCATGTCTTAAATTTTATCTCTTTGGTTGTTATTATAAATGAGATCATTTCTTCCAATACAGTTTGTAATTGTTTGGTGTTTCACTTACCATTCTATCAATGAGGTCTTTTGATCTTGATGTGTATAAATCTCCCTCATATCTTAAAATGTGTTAACTAGATTTTGGTTTAGTTTTAAAAGTAATACATGATGTTATAAAAATAATTAAAAAAATAAAAGGATATACAATGAAAAGTAAATTTTCCTCTCATCCCAGACCTTCTGTTCCCCCCCCTAGAGTTTATCCCTAATCCTTCCAGAACTTTTTTTGGCTAATACATGGGTATATGTATACGCAACAAGATGTTGAAATGGTGTTCTTTCTCCCTTTTGGGTGAGACCCAACAGCCTGGAACAACACAGTAGATGCCTTGTTCTTCCATAGGCTCTGCCTTTGCAGGCTATGCTGAGAGATTGTAAGTGAGGTTTGGCCCCATTAGCAGCAACCCCACCCCCCAACCCCAGCCAGTAACAGTAGAAGGTGTAGAGACCAAGAAATTTCTTTGGAGTTTCCTTCTCTCTTGTGGATAAGAGTTCTTCAGATGCAAAGTCAGGGTCTCTACCTCCTGCTATTGAGAGAGGGAAGTAGTTTCTTTCTCCTTTCTTTAAGGTTAACATAAAACACAAAAAATAGAACAGAAAAAGAGATATAGCTTAGCACATAAGCGAGTATATGTAACCTTGGAATTACCATGTATTACAAATCTGTGGTGTAAGTAGAGAAAACTGAATATAGTTTAATCATTTTGTACCTTAATTACCAGAAGCTACTGTTATTGAGTGGAATAGTCTAACACTGTTAGACTCAAATGGCCTCAAATTGTACTTTGTGAGTTGATCTATGTCTGCTTTTCTTAACTTTTGGTCTCCTCTTCTACTATTTTGCTTCTTATTTGCTTTGGATGGATAAACTGGATCGTTAAACTTGTTACTATGGGTATAACATAGGATCAATAAATTCTGAAGGAGGAATTGAAGACTAGTTCCATAAGCGGAGTGCATTAATTTTAACACCATTATTTTGTTTGTTTGGAGGCCTCTGTGCTCATACTTTCTGACTTGGTTTTCGGCTATATTCCAGAGAGGTGAGGCTTCCATATCCTCTAGTTCTAGGCTGGGGGTTTGTGCTGTGCCCTCTTGAAGGGAATTGACAAAAGTGGATCATGAGAAAGGGAACTGGCTGTAGTGGAATTGGGGGAGCAAAGAAAAGCCCAAATGTAGCTTCTGGCTTCATTGATTGTGTATATTGGGTCCAGGATGTGCTCAACTGTTATGGCCGAAGGACAGTGTAGCCATCAGATTTAGCAGAGGCACTGTGAGCAGATGACCATCCGGACAGATTGGAGCCCAGGCACGGTGCTGTGGCTGTCTGTGCTCCTTGTTTTTATGCCCTTCTTAGTACCCAGACTACCTATCTCTGTTTTGGGGCTCCCCCGCTCCATGTTCCATCTTTTGTCCTGGCCTTGGTTTCTTGCCTGAATCATATATATGGTTCCTGGTTCATACCTTCCTGGTTCATTCTGATTCCAGCCTTCATAGTAATGTTGCAAACCAATCACTACTTTTGGCTCTGATGTCTTGGCATTTGCTTGAACCTGGTGGGCTCAAGGGTTTCCTGGCCTGGATAAAATCACATGAGACAGCCAGGGGCACAAATGTGTATATTTCCAAGGATGGTTGAGTTGTGAAGATGTAGCCAGAAGAGACTAAGAAATGTGGGATTTAATGAAAATATGGGTGATGCTACACTAGCAAACAGCCATTTGTGGTCTTAAACCCAGATTCCCAGTAAGTGGGCAATGGAGCTTTGGTACCATCCTTTCTTATTCTGAGATAAGCAAACACAAATCTCTGGGAGGAAAGAATCCTGTCCTGAGGCAGGCACAGCCATAACCCAGGAGAGTTCCTTCCATAAGGTCAAGTTTCAGGGACAGGTCCAGAGGCTGCTAGGGCAGGATCTTTCTTGGGGAGCCTTCTTGTTGAGCCTCTATCCCTATCAGTATTGCAAACTGGCTTTCTCAGACCTTTAAGGAATGAGTAGGGTTAGAGTGGTAGGGAGCAAGATTACAGGGATTCTCAAAAAGACCTTTGAATTCAAATTGTATTGTCTACAAAAGGGGAGGATGTCCCTCCAGTGTTTACTAGGTAGGTTTTAGCCATTTACCCTCCTCTGAGCAAGTGCTGTCCTATGGGCCTATTGTTGGAAGACCAACAATAAATGTCAGTCATTTTTATCCATCCCTTCTT